>NC_090196.1:31764557-32054557 GCF_024679245.1 Pseudorasbora parva | reverse complement strand
AGAAGAAATCTGTAAAAATGTCTTCATAAACAATTTTCACATCATTGAACACGAGTTAAAAACAAAAGAGTTAAAATGGTAAAATAATGATTTATGATATAAAAAAAATTGTTTGTAATATAACTATTTAACAACTATAAATATTGAAATATAATTAATAAAATATAAAAAATACAAAAAGTGTGGTAAAGTGTCATCTTAGTCATGTTAAGATTTAATAAGCAGCACTGACGGTGGGAACTGATGTTGAGCTGGAGTTCAGAGCTCATTTGAACCTGACCTGTTGGCTTCTGCATTAGCCGTTCTGTGAGACATCTCACCATCACCCATTACCAGATCAACAGCTGACCCCAGATCAGCCCATTCTCCCCAAACACACCATAAATAAGGTCCTCTGACAGGCACGGCTGAGTCCCGCCAGGCTCCGGTCGGCTTTTGTGCGAGCGCTGTTTGCTCTGGTCCGGCCGATGGGGTCTTGTTTGCTCAGCGAGATAGAAGAGGTGAGGAGTCTGTGCATTTGTTTAACTCCACGCCATTCAGCTCTCAGGACTTTGACAAATAGAGGCCGTTAAACACTCAGTTTGGCCGGCGCGGCTCAGTTTGGATACACCGGGCGCCGGACGGGACAGTTACGTGGCGCTCGCAGCCCGTGGGAATTACTGCCAAACACAAAAAATAACAGTCTGAAAGGCCGTAATTTGATTGAATTCACAACAGACGGAGCTTGAGAATTATTATCTTAAATCCCACTAGGTGGACGTGGCAATTCATCAAACTGAGCGTAAACAAATTAAGCATATCTCGTCCAATCAGAGCGCGGTGGCTCGGCCAGTGAAAATTAGCCATTGTGTGAAACAAAGTGCACGTAAACAGGGGCCACTGACTCCATTTTCAGCGTGTTACCACCTACTTTATATCAATGATGGTAATTTGTATAACTAGCACTTCTCCGGGCCGAGGGTTATTCATATTCAAATAAAACTGAGACACACAGAGACGCCCACACACACACACACACACACACACACACACACACACACACACACACACACACACACACACACACACACACACACACACACACAAGAGCAAGTCAGTAAACATCAGTACCAATGTGTGATAAAAAACACAAAACCACACAAAGAGCAGAAAACCACACAAAACACCACGAATCTCTGAAGAGTATCTGCCCTACAACTCTCGGCGTGACACGAGGGTGTGTTTTTGCATTATTGCATGTTTCAAAGTGCGTTTTTGTACAGGTGGAAACACACACACACGCACTGCAACAGACCGGAAATGAGCGAAGAGCAAAGATTCGTCCATTTGTCATCACCTGCTGAACTCAACACTGAACATGCGGTTGAAATCCTCCCTCATTAGGCCTGAGGGACCGTAGAACACTTTACACTATGTACTTTTATAATGCATGCATTAACTCTGAAATGGATTAATATTGTGCTTTTTGTTAAGTGCAATAAGTTAAATGTTGTTAAAATAATCAGGACATTAGGAAAATGTGTGGTATTTGTCTTTTTTTTTTAAATAATAGTTTAATATATTTATTAAATTATAAATAAAAGGAAATATTAACAAAAAAAATAAATTACGATATTTTTTTTCTTCAAAACTATTGTGGATTTAGTTTCTTGTCCATTCTGAACATTATTATTGTTTATTTTAATATAATAAAATACAAAAAACTAAAATATTATTAATAGTATTATTAAAGGGGGGGTGAAATGCTGTTTCATGCATACTGAGCTTTTTACACTGTTAAGACTTGGATTCCCATCCTAAACATAGACAAAGTTTCAAAAACTAATGTTGGACGTTTGATGGAGTATTTCTGTGTCAAAAATACTCCTTCCGGTTTCTCACAAGTTTCGGAGAGTTTTTTTCGAGTATGGGTCGGCTTGACGTTATTAGAGCTGAAGGTCCTTGTATGGGCCGTACGGCTCTTCTCCCGGTAGGGTGCGCGCGCGTGACTAGAGCGAGAGAGAGGAAATGCACGCCCATAAACACTCTCAGCTGCAGATCCAGTCGTCCGTGAACACTTCTGTCGCGCCGCGCTCCACTTTATTCCTATGGGTGACGTCGAGCGACTTCAACGCTTCAGCACAGCATTCTGGGAAGGCAGCGCTGCATTTGAACCGATTTGAACGCAGAAATGACGGGAAGCTTCACAACATCGCTTCAGTCGCGTCTCAAAGTGGATCTCCACGGTCACTGCTGTCACAGGACTTCATCAAATCATACCAAAGAAGTGTGTTTTTGACGGAGCGGTCCCAGCGATAAAGGTTCGGTCCTGCTTTGGAAGCAGCCGGTGAGTAAAACTGCTTCAAATGTCTGTGCTGTCGGCTATCGTCGCGTGAGTAAACATCAGTAAACGACACGATCGCGTGCTTCGTCATTCAAATGCGCTAACGGACTCCATTGTTGTTCTGTATAACGTTACACTAGTCTGACGTGCAAAACCATTTTGCTTGCTACTGCTAAGGTCTAGTCGCATACAATAGTCCATAAACCGAATCATGTCCTCATAAACTGCGAGTAAAGACACACAAATGTTGGCAGGCCACTAAATACAGTCCATACCACAGAGACGGACGTCCTGCTGCTGCTGTTTCTCCTGTTCAATTTATTTCAGCCTCCGAATGATTCTGGATCATATATCTATTAGCTGAGATCGATAGCCATGGGTTTCTCCACGCTTGAGGACGTCACCGCTTTGCGCAATCGTCATTCTTTAGCTCCGCCCACACGATACGCCTCCAGGTGCTCTGTTCCATCTTTCTTTTATAAATATAATAAAACTAAAGACTTTTCGGAGATATGAAGGATGCAATACTTCTCTATAGGTACTCAAGATTGACATGAGACATCACCCCCCCTTTAATAATAAATTATTCTTTATTATAGTTGTAAGTAATAGGAAGGTAATTTCTTTTATATATATATATATATATATATATATATATATATATATATATATATATATATATATATATATATATATATATATATATATATATATATATATATATATATATATATATATAAATAATCACTTTAATTTTTGGATGAACTATCCCTTTAACACAATAGGAGAGAGTTTAACGCTGTAAATAAGGAAACTAAAAGGGATAGTTCACCCAAAAATGAAAATTATCACAAAATTCTGTGAACACAAAAGAAGATATTTCGTAGAATGTTTGTAACTAAACAAATCATGGACCTCATTTGTATTTTTTTCTACTATGTTAGTCAATGCGGTCTATCAACTGTTTGCTTACACAAATTCTTCCAAATATCTTCTTTTGTGTTCAGCAGAACGAAGAAACTCATCCAGGTTTGGAACGACTAGAGGACGAGTAAATGATGACAGAATTGTAATTTCTGGGTGAACTATTCCTTGAAGCACACAAACACTTCACCGACGTCTGGAGTCTGTCCAGATCATGTGAGAGTCCATGTGTCTAATGTGATTCAACACACTCCCACCTACACACACCTCCAGCTGCACAGAACACCTGCGTCAAATCTGAGTCTGAATATATATTTGAGCTCCATATGCATGAGCACTTCTCCAAACCCTCCTGAGACGCTCCGGGCCTGAGCGAGTCTTCATTTGGCATGAGTGCCGGAGGATTCTGGAGCGCGGCCAAAGTTAATATTTCTCGAAGCGGTCCTGCTGCAAGCCCGCGCCATTTAATGCAGCTTTGTTTGATTAGGAAAGTTTTGCAGCACTTAACGCAGATATTTTATTCCGCACGCTCACAACGCATATTTTTCCAGGCCGAATGAGGCTCTTGAAAGCGTAATGCGGAGCCGCTGAGATTTCATGAATGGAAACCCTGATTAATATTTCACATTAAACGAGCCGCAGCTAAAATAACACAAACGCAGTCGATTCAATCGCTGGAGATGAGAGATAATGACCCCAGATGAACAGAGCGGCTCTGTCGGGACGGGCCTGACTGATGCCAGGGATTTCTACTTCAAAAATATAAATAAAAAATGTGGCCCATAAAATTAAGCTTTTTCATGACAATCAAACACAAATTAATTTACATGAAAAAACAATGTTTTTTTTTTATTGTTTTAAAATATAAAAATATGATGTATACATTCATATCATATCCATTTTTATATTAATAAATTAACTTTACGGATTATTATCAATATGTATTATTATTATTATTACATAGTAATTTTAGTAATTATGAAATAATAATAATATTATTATTAAATATTTAATTTAAATAAATATGACTATTCATTTTAAATAAGTATACAAAATATTAATAAATATTATTATTATTATTAATTATTTAATTTAAATAAACATGACTATTTTAATTACAAAATATAATTATTACTATTAAATGTAATTATTAGAAATAATTAAATAAAAATAAATTATTATCATAAAATATTTAATTTAAATAAAAATGACTATTATATTAATAAGAATCCACTGAGAATTTTAAAAGTTAGCAAACTGGGTGTTATTTATTTTACGTTATTGTGGGGAAAAAATATCACTTCAATTGTCAAAAATGTATATATCATGGTTAGATTACATATACCTTTTTATATATAATGAAACATTTGAATTATTAAGTATTGAACATTATTATTATCCTGCACCAACTGCATCCGTTGGCCTTCTTATCATTCTGCTTTCGTTTCTTCTTGTTTTTCCGCTCAAGTCTATGGCTGGCTATAGAACCGCTGGCGGGAAAGTTATGACATTTGGCACACTGATAGAAGACTGGCCTAACATTGGCTAGACCAATTTTGGAGTCGCTAACTCAATCCCTCTAGCGCCACCACCTGTCCAAAGTTTGACTTACGTATAGCTTGTGAACTGTAAGGGCTAGAAACAAAAGGCTTTTTTTCCTCTGATTCCTCGGCTCAAGACGATTTGTACGTTTTTCCTAACTTTTTTTCCCTAACTTCGAACCCAGCAAAACTTACTGAAACAGAAAAAATACTGTATTCTGACCAAACATGCTGTACATCATCCCAAGCATGACCTGCGTTTCGCCACGTCGCCACCAACTGGTTTGGAGATACGAAAAAATGGCTATTTTTGATTATGATTTTTTAAACAAAAATCATAAAAGGTCTTGTTAGATACGGAGTGGCATGCTGAGTCTACTGATATCCAAATTTTTCCATTTTGGGCGTCAGCCATTTTGAATTTTGTAGTAAAATGTTTTATTTCATGAACGCATTAGCATATTGTTACGCAACTCGGTTTGGGTCATCGGCACAATGCCCTGATGGAGCCTGAGAAGTTTAGAGCTAGCGCCACCTAGTGGTAAAATCAAATATAAGCATGCTTATGTAACAGAGCCCAGCTAGTAGTCACTGTGTGAGTAAACCTCACTCCTCTGACCTCAACAGACGCTCTAGCGACTGACACTAGAGGTTGCAGCCTTTAGCCTCCTTGTTAGAGCGTCCGACTCATGCCGACGGACCCGGGTTCGAGTCCCGGTCCGAACAGAAGGGTTCTGTTCGAACACTTATATCTCTGGATTTGGTTGACTTATTTTCACAGGAGTCACAAGCTAGGTTTGGCCTCATGGTTGGTTTAACATTGTGATTTTATGATGTTGTAAAACGACTTTGGCGAATATCTCTAAAACCGTCAGACCGAGATGAAGATGTCAAAAGTCAAAGTCAAAGTCAGGTGTGGGTTATTCTTTATGTGCTCATGAATACAAATGTCTATAACTCCTAAACAAAATTATATTTTCACCCAATTTGATGTATGGGGTGTGTATGGGGGCACACACAAAAAAGCAGTGGGACTGCACCACTTGGTGGCGCTATAATTGAACAAAACGTGAAATCGGCTTTATACAACTCAATGCATTTATGAATTTACAACCTTTTTGTTGTAAATAAAATGTCTTTAGTCATTTTGGCAGCTGGTCTGATAATAGCTTCCTTGTTTGCGTCTGTTGTGTTTGGCCCCAGTAATTGCTGCTTGCAGCTGTATTTATTATTATTATCATTAAATATTTAATTTAAATAAATGGAATGTAACAAATTGAACCTTTTTATTCTTTTGTTTTGGGGAGAATTGTGACTTTCAGTGGGATTACGGATCTATAGAGGTTGAGTATGTTTGTGGATCAGCTTAGTAGATGAGAGAGAGAGAGAGAGAGAGAGAGAGAGAGAGAGAGAGAGAGAGAGAGAGAGAGAGAGAGAGAGAGAGAGAGAGAGAGAGAGAAAGAGGCAAAACTTCAAACACTTGAACTTCTGGTTTCAGCAAACAGAGATCAAACCTCACCGTCTCATCAAAAAGGGATTGAAGTCTGAGTGTGTGTGTGTACATCAGGTGGATGAGCTAAAGGACATGCAGCGAGTCTTTTCTTTAAAATTAGAAAAGACTCGCTGCATGAGTCATATATATATATATATATATATATATATATATATATATATATATATATATATATATATATATATATATATATATATATATATATATATAAAATAAAATTTAAAATAAGTTGGCTTTGCCACTTATGCTGCCTGATTTAATCTAAAAAATTAAATAATTAAAAAATGATAATAATAACAATAATAATAATAATAAATTAAATAAATTCAAATGTTATATTTGGAGTTTACATAAATCTGATTTAATCAACATTAAAACATTTTTAAAAGAAAATAAAGATGAAAGACTGACTAATGTGAAAGAGGGGACAGAGAATTAAAAGCAGAACAAACAGATGTGTTGAGTCCTTGCGTGTGAGAACTTGTGTTTCTTTCTTTATTGCTGTGATGCTGTACAGTCATCCCACTTGTTCCTGTGTGAGGAACATACACGCATCATTTCTGCCTCAAACAAGCTAAAAATATTATCTAGGTTACAATGCAGCGCCCACACACACACACACACACACACACACACACACACACACACACACACACACACACACACACACACACACACACACACACACACACACACACACACACACACACACACACACACACACACACACACACTTCCCCAAACAACAGTCGAGGAAACATCCTTTTTTCTAAAAATCGCTATGGGAGCCCATCCGTGACATGAATGAGAGCTAGCTCGACAAGCAAACGCTGAGAGTTTCAACACGCAAAAGTGACGCATCATGATTTTACTACATGAAACGTGAATGCTTTAACCCTTGATGCACATAAGACTGCTCGTGTCATGCACTTAAAAGTTAAAAGCGTGCATGTGTAACGTTTGCATGTGAAGCTACAAATACTCTCCAGACTTAACCCAGTTAAATAAGTCCCTGGTTAACACATCTGACAGCAGAGATGGAAAAATGGTGTCAGTCTTGCTTTAAAACACTCTAAAAAGATGAAAATAAGGAAGTCCAGACCCCTCTGAGTCAAGCTAAAAACAGACACACACACGCTGCAGTCATCTGGCTCTTCAGTGGACGCTTTGTGTTCATCCTCTGAACCCTCGTTTCATGCTGCTATTTATATCATCAACACTTTAAATATGAGTTAATGCTCATAGTTCCCAAAGTACACATTAAACACCTCAGAGTAGACAAAAAAACATAACCTAGATGCCTACGTCTTTCAAAACCTGCACTGTGAATGTCTAAATGCCAGGTTTAATAAAGACAAATCATCTGATTTAAGCATAATGTATACATGATTTATTATTTCTCCAACCTACTGGAGGAACATTTGGGAATTACTCTGAATTACTGAGCTTGTTGTTGGTGGTTCGGTTGGACTGAGGAACGCTCCTGTGACTCAGAGGTAAACTCCTTTCAGAAAGTCAACTGTTGCCCAGAGTGGCGTAGTATGATTCAATCACAGCTATCGGAGCGATGCACGCTATATGACGACACAAGACGGCTGGATCAGGTGTTATTCCAAGTCTTATTTTCACTATGCTAATCAAGACAAGCCGGTAAACACGCACAGGAGAAACCCAATCGCGCTGTTTTTCAAACAAAATTGATAACAGATTTCATCTCGAGCAGCGACCGTTAACCTTCACAACATCTGTCATAATCAAACACTCATTTTCCGCTCACAAAAAAAGTAGTGTAAAAGATGGTATTATAATGGTAATCTGAAGTAAATTAAAGGGGGGGGGGGCGGTGAAATGCTGTTTCATGCATACTGAGCTTTTTACACTGTTAAAGACTTGGATTCCCATCCTAAACATAGACAAAGTTTCAAAAACTAATGTTGGACGTTTGATGGAGTATTTCTGTGTCAAAAATACTCCTTCCGGTTTCTCACAAGTTTCGGAGAGTTTTTTTCGAGTATGGGTCGGCTTGACGTCGATAGAGCTGAAGGTCCTTGTATGGGCCGTACGGGCTCTTCTCCCGGTAGGGTGCGCGCGCGACTAGAGGGAGAGAGGAAATGCACGCCCGTAAACACTCTCTCAGCTGCAGATCCAGTCGTCCGTGAACACTTCTGTCGCGCCGCGCTCCACTTTATTCCTATGGGTGACGTCGAGCGACTTCAACGCTTCAGCACAGCATTCTGGGAAGGCAGCGCTGCATTTGAACCGATTTGAACGCAGAAATGACGGGAAGCTTCACAACATCGCTTCAGTCGCATCGCAAAGTGGATCTCCACCGTTCACTGCTGTCAGGACTTCACCAAATCATACCAAAGAAGTGTGTTTTTGACGGAGCGGTCCCAGCGATAAAGGTTCGGTCCTGCTTTGGAAGCAGCCGGTGAGTAAAACTGCTTCAAATGTCTGTGCTGTCGGCTATCGTCGCGTGAGTAAACATCAGTAAACGACACGATCGCGTGCTTCGTCATTCAAATGCGCTAACGGACTCCATTGTTGTTCTCTGTATAACGTTACACTAGTCTGATGTGCAAAACCGTTTTGCTTGCTACTGCTAAGGTTTAGTCGCATACAATAGTCCATAAACCGAATCATGTCCTCATAAACTGCGAGTAAACACACACAAATGTTGACAGGCCACTAAATACAGTCCATACCACAGAGACGGACGTTGTTGCGGTTTCTTCTGTTCAATTTATTTCAGCCTCCGGATCTGATTCTGGATCATTATCTGTATTAGCTGAGATCGATAGCGATGGGTTTCTCCACGCTTGAGGACGTCACCGCTTTGTGCGCTCGTCATTCTTTAGCTCCGCACACACGATACGCCTCCAGGCGCTCGGTTTTTTCCGGAAAGACTCGGTACAGCCCATATTTCTTTTATAAATATAATAAAACTAAAGACTTTTCGGAGATATGAAGGATGCAATACTACTCTATAGGTACTCAAGATTGACATGAGATTGACTGAAACTGAGTGTTTCACCCCCCCTTTAAGGTACTAGAATCAATAATTTCTTTAAAAGCATAGCGTGGTATTAGAAACCAGTGTTGTTACTGTTAACTAAAACTAATAGCACTATTATTAGTAAAAAAGTGTTAAAAATCCTAGAAATTAATACAAATAAATATTAAAAAATACATTAAAATCACATAACAAAATTACTAAAACTTAAATTGAAATTAATTAAAATCTTAATAAATACTTTTTTTATTCTAAAAAAATGCATTTTTTATATGCAATATATATATATATTCATAAACATATATTACTCTAAAACTGAGTAAATCAAAGCCAAAAGTCATAAAAATCCATTTAAGGTTGATATCTCAAAAAATGAGCTTTCAGTCAGATTGTGTGTGGGCGCAGTATCAAACGCTTCCACTAGGGGAAATACGCTTTCCATTCGTGCACTCATTTTTGACCGAACAATACAAGTTTGACTATTCCTTTCAGGACAATTAAAGCTTTTTGAATCATGTCTGATTTTTTGTTTTGTGTGTTCAGGTAGCAAGTTCCAGAATCTTTAGTAAGTTTTGCACCATTCTGATGAAGTGAAAAATTACACAAAAACTAAACAGTCAAAAATGAGCGAACAGCACCCGATGGTTAAAGGAATATAAACATTACTAAAGTGCCACTGTTAACTCCATAGTGCACAAACATACTCTATTTTGTACGGTAGCACACTAGTGTTTTTGTGAGGGTCACCTGTCTAACACATTGCGACCGCTTCATGACGTGGTAAGCCGATTTCTGCTGATTTGCTGACACGTGGCTCAATTTCCAGTGCTGGTTTCAACGCCAGAAAGGCTAAACCTCACAAGAATGGCATATGGATTTTGGAGGAATTACTCCCTGCACAAACGCCTCAGTGTTGGAGACACTAAGTAAAGGAGGATAAGAATGTAATGTGGTTTGGGGGGACGGGGTGTTGCTGTTGGATGGGGGGCTTTGAGAAGCAGCTTAAGGCCAGTGTGAAGAATTAAGCTGCATGCCCAGACAGAATTAGTTCCACGCAGACTAAGGACTGTGAAACCAAACAATTAGAGCCCCCACCACGGCCAAATCAAGGTTGATAATCAGCCAGGGGACGGAGGGAGGGAAGTGGGGGTTACTGGTGTAGTTAGTGGTGCTTGATAAATCATCACTATTACTAGTACTGGAATTTAAGTCACTTTTGCGTTATAACTGTTTCAAGACATAAGTGTTTTCTCAAATCATGTGTGTTTTTGAGGAGACATGTACTGGTACTTTACTAAGTCATCAGATGCACCATTTTCACCTGCAGAGGCTAGAAAAAGGGTGAAACTAAAAGAGCCTAAATTGCCCTAAAATCACCCAAAACACTCTAACAACCATCTAGCAAGGTCCTATAAGCCAAACACCCTAAAGCCACCAAAGCACCCTTAACAACCAGCTAGAAAGTCCTAAAAAAACAACAACACACCCTTAAATAGACTAAAACCACCAAAACACCCCAACAACCATCTGTCACATGCCTGTCCTGTCTTGTGTGCACTTGTGGGTTTTGTTATGTTGAGCATGTGCTCGTGTCCCTGTCAGTTCCCTCCCCCTTGTTATCTGATTATTGGTTAATTTGCCCCACCTGTTCTCCCTCATTATCTGCCTTGTTTGTTCCCTTTATAATCTCCTTGTGTTTGTCAGTCTGTGTTGGATCCTTGTGTATGTTATGTCTGCGTCTTCCGGTTCCCCGTGATTTCTCTGTTGGTATGTTTTTGAGTTATGTTACAGTTCTGATTATGTGTTTTTCCCCCTCGTGGGTTTTTGTGTTGAGTTTATGTTTTATTTTATAATAAATCATAATTTTCTCACTGCACTTGAGTCCTCGCACCTGTTTTCTCGTGTGTGTTACGTAACAGAAGGATCCAACCACTTGAGGACTCAGCAGGACTTGTTTTTTTTTGTTGTTTTCGTTTTTGTTTTTGTTTTTTTTTCTCCCGGTATCCTCCTATGGAGTGGGAGAAGAACCTGCGGGTAATGCGTTACCTGAACTCCCGGTACATCCGTCAACAGGGGACGGATGTGCAACAGTTCGCAGGCAGGTTCCTCAGGGAGGTGGACCATTTTAGACTCAATGAGGCAGAGTGGAAGGAAGCTTTTAATCTCTGCCTCGACATGCCCCTCTCTCCGGAGGTAATGGATAGTATGGGGAGTCTGGGATTCTGGGAATTCATCAACCGCCTGGGCCCCAGTCCTTCCATGGTCCCAGTGCCGGCGGATCATATGCTGGTGGTCCCAGTACCGGCGGATCGTGTTCCGGTGGTCCCGATTCCGGCGGATCGTATTCCGGTGGTCCCAGTACCGGCGGATCGTGTTCCAGTGGTCCTGAAACGGAGGAGGAGAAGGAAGTCTCCCTCCGTGCCTTTTCCGGTGGTCCAAGTTTCAGTGGTCCCTGTGCCGGTGGTCCCTGTGCCGGTGGTCCCAGTGCCGGCGGATCGTGTTCCGGTGGTCCCAATGCTGGCGGATATTATTCCGGTGGTCCCAGTCCCGGCGGATCATGTTCCAGTGGTCCCAGTGCCGGCGGATCGTATTCCGGTGGTCCCAGTGCCGGCGGATCGTGTTCCGGTGGTCCCTGTGCTGGTGGATCGTGCTCCGGTGGTCCCTGTGCCGGTGGATCGTGTTCCGGTGGTCCCTGTGCCGGTGGATCATGTTCCGGTGGTCCCTGTGCCGGTGGATCGTGTTCCGGTGGTCCCTGTGCCGGTGGATCGTGTTCCGGTGGTCCCTGTGCCGGTGGATCGTGTTCCGGTGGTCCCTGTGCCGGTGGACTCCGTTCCGGTGGTCCCGAGTCCGGAAACGGCCTGGAGGGCTGTGATGGGATGCTTTGTGGTGGCAGTCCTGCATGCGTGGAAGGAGCACAGGGCTTTATCCGAAGCCCCGGAGGCAGTTCCGGTGGTCCCAGTTCCGGTGGATCGTGTGCCGGTGGTCTCAGTTCCGGCGGATCGTGTTCCGGTGGTCCCTGTGCCGGTGGATCGTGTTCCGGTGGTCCCAGTTCTGGCAGATCATGTTCCGGTGGTCCCAATGCCAGCAGATCGTATTCCGGTGGTCCCAGTGCCGGTGGATACTGCTGGACTGGAGAAGTTTCCCCAACGCCCTGCCTGCGCCGCTGAGGCGCCCTGCTCTCCCTGCGCCGCTGAGGCGCCCTGCTCTCCCTGCGCCGCTGAGGCGCCCTGCTCTCCCTGCGCCGCTGAGGCGCCCTGCTCTCCGTGCGCCGCTGAGGCGCCCTGCTCTCCGTGCGCCGCTGAGGCGTCCTGCTCTCCGTGCGCCGCTGAGGCGTCCTGCTCTCCGTGCGCCGCTGAGGCGTCCTGCTCTCCGTGCGCCGCTGAGGCGTCCTGCTCTCAGTGCGCCGCTGAGGCGTCCTGCTCTCCGTGCGCCGCTGAGGCGTCCTGCTCTCCGTGCGCCGCTGAGGCGTCCTGCTCTCCGTGCGCCGCTGAGGCGTCCTGCTCTCCGTGCGCCGCTGAGGCGTCCTGCTCTCCGTGCGCCGCTGAGGCGTCCTGCTCTCCGTGCGCCGCTGAGGCGTCCTGCTCTCCGTGCGCCGCTGAGGCGTCCTGCTCTCCGTGCGCCGCTGAGGCGTCCTGCTCTCCGTGCGCCGCTGAGGCGTCCTGCTCTCCGTGCGCCGCTGAGGCGTCCTGCTCTCACCGCGCCTCCCTGGCGCCCCCTGCTCTCACCGCGCCTCCCTGGCGTCCTGCGCTACCCGCACTGCCCTGGCTGCCTGAACTCTATGGGCCGCCCCGGCCGCTTGAACTTGGTGGGCCTCCCGAACTCGGTGGGCCGCCCTGGCCATTCGAACTTTGTGGGCCACCATGGCCTCCTGAACTTTTTGTTTTCCTCGTTCCTCCCTTGTTTACCCCTCCCTTGTCTGTACCTTCTTTGTCTGTCCCTCCCGTGCCCCCCTGGTCTGTCCCTCCCGTGCCCCCCTGGTCTGTCCCTCCCGTGCCCCCCTGGTCTGTCCCTCCCGTCCCTCCTTGGTCCGTCCCTCCCTGGTCTGTCCCTCCCGTCCCTCCCTGGTCTGTCCCTCCCGTCCCTCCCTGGTCTGTCCCTCCCGTCCCTAGTGGAGCGTCTGGTAGCCGCTCCTTAAGGAGGGGGTAATGTCACATGCCTGTCCTGTCTTGTGTGCACTTGTGGGTTTTGTTATGTTGAGCATGTGCTCGTGTCCCTGTCAGTTCCCTCCCCCTTGTTATCTGATTATTGGTTAATTTGCCCCACCTGTTCTCCCTCATTATCTGCCTTGTTTGTTCCCTTTATAATCTCCTTGTGTTTGTCAGTCTGTGTTGGATCCTTGTGTATGTTATGTCTGCGTCTTCCGGTTCCCCGTGATTTCTCTGTTGGTATGTTTTTGAGTTATGTTACAGTTCTGATTATGTGTTTTTCCCCCTCGTGGGTTTTTGTGTTGAGTTTATGTTTTATTTTATAATAAATTATAATTTTCTCACTGCACTTGAGTCCTCGCACCTGTTTTCTCGTGTGTGTTACGTAACACCATCTAGCAGACACCATAACGACCATCTAGCATTGTCCTAAAAACACCCTAAAATGGACTAAAACCAACAAAACACCCTAACAATCTATCTAGCAGACACCATAACAACCATCTAGCAAGATCATAAAACCAACCAAAACCCCCAAAAATGCCCTGAAACCACCCAAAACACCCTAAAATGGACAAGAACCACAAAAAAAACCCTAACAACCATCTAGCAAGGTCCTATAAACCAAACAAAACACCCTTCAACTCACCAGAACACCCTAACAAACATCTAGCAATGTCCTAAAAACCAACCAAAACACCCTAAAATGCCCTGAAACCACCCAAAACACCTTAACAACGATCTAGCAAGGTCCTAAAAAAAAACACCCTAAAATGGACTAAAACCACCAAAACACCCTAACAACCATCTAGCAATGTCCTAAAAACCAAACAAAACACCATAAACTCACCAAAACACCCTAACAACCATCTAGAAAGGTCCGATAAACCAAACAAAACACCATAAACTCACCAAAACACCCTAACAACCATCTAGAAAGGTCCGATAAACCAAACAAAACACCATAAACTCACCAAAACACCCTAACAACCATCTAGAAAGGTCCTATAAACCAAACAAAACACCATAAACCCACCAAAACACCCTAACAACCATCTAGAAAGGTCCTATAAACCAAACAAAACACCATAAACTCACCAAAACACCCTAACAACCATCTAGAAAGGTCCTATAAACCAAACAAAACACCATAAACCCACCAAAACACCCTAACAACCATCTAGAAAGGTCCTATAAACCAAACAAAACACCATAAACTCACCAAAACACCCTAACAACCATCTAGAAAGGTCAGATAAACCAAACAAAACACCATAAACTCACCAAAACACCCTAACAACCATCTAGAAAGGTCCTATAAACCAAACAAAACACCATAAACTCACCAAAACACCCTAACAACCATCTAGAAAGGTCCTATAAACCAAACAAAACACCATAAACTCACCAAAACACCCTAACAACCATCTAGAAAGGTCCTATAAACCAAACAAAACACCATAAACCCACCAAAACACCCTAACAACCATCTAGAAAGGTCCTAAAAAAAAACCAAAACACCCTAAAATGGACTAAAACCACCACAACGCCCTAAAATGTTCAAAAACCACCATTTATGAGTAAGCAAGCACTAACTACGTCTTCAGAAAATGCCTTTACTCTTTTAAATTATTATTTAATAAATAATCATCCCATACACACTCTACTATGACAGTCAAATGTTTTAGGAATAAAGTTGAAGATTATAATGAACATATATATATATCAGGTTGTGTGTCCAATTGGAAATCCATATTTATGACAAACGCTCGAAGCACAAACGTTGCGTCTACAAGCGATTGACTGGCCTAAACGGCCTTTTCAATTACGATCCAGACGTAAACAAACACTACACCAGCACAAAGGGTCTCACTCAAGCGTCCCGCTCGGAGAGGGGGAGATCTCTTTAACACTTCACTCCCCATACACCTGTGTGCAGAAAGAGGCTTTGTCCGCCTCTAATGTGATCTGACGCTCCTCCTCGCACATGTGGAACAGCTCAGTGGCCCTCGTAGACTCCGCTGATTAGGAGCGTGCCATTCATTCTGAATGAGGCTGTTTATGACTGGGGTGGCTGAGTGGCCTAGTGTGTTTCTGAGTGTGTCACATTCACACAGCAGCAGAATATGGCTGCCGGTTCTGTTTGGAGGGCTAAATACGGTTGTGCGCACACACAAATTGCTATTAACTGAATTCTATAACCATGACAGAACTAGTCATGTTAATCCCCCCAGTAAGCTATACTCCTTAATAGGGATGGCTCGATACCACAATTTTGGATTCGGTACGGTACCACAATCTAATACCGAAGTACCGATATTAAATCGATACCACAAGGTCTGATATTAGCGCGGGTATATTGCACGCGAATGAGTTCAATTATGCAAGTTTTGAGTTTATAAAGTGGGAAATTACCACAAATGTGTATTAGTAAATTAATCAGCAAAGCTTATCACATCAAATCAGTCATTTGAAAACTTTCTTGTGAGAAATAATTTCAGCAAAAATCTCTCAAAATGAGCAAATTGCTTCTGGTTTCAAAAGACATCCCACTACACTAAAGCTATCTGCATAATCCGATTCAACATTTCACGCTCGTCTCGGGATGGAGAACGGAAATCATTTGAACATGCAAGTGATTTTATAGCATTTCGTAATAACAGTTACAGGAGATATGAGCTCATACGACACACACACACACACACACACGCCTGTCACTTAGTCACGCTCGCACATTACACATTAAGTTTCCTTAAACAGTCAAATACACAGAGTTATGTACAAATGTCCATCTTTAGTGAGTAAGTTATTCACACAAACACAGGCGGTTGTGTCTAACGGGAATATAAATAGTGCAATAGTACGCGTGCAAATATAATGAGATCTAAATGTCATTGGTTGAAACGAACGCTGGAGATTGTGATATTCGATCTTATGTTAGGCTATGTGTGTGCGTTGATCAGTGTTAAAAGAAAATAAATGTCTAAATGAGATGGTTTGAATGATCACTCACCTGTCGATCTCTTCAGAAGTCTTAAAGTCAGAATAGTGACAGATGCTTCTTGGCTAGGTTTGATGGTTCTTCATCAGTTTTATAAGCAAAGTCATTACAAATGTCACTTCTACTCCTCTCTTTATTAATTCGTTTTGGGCATCTTGAGTGAGATTCAACTGCTTTATCCATTTTGTTCATCTGTTGTTGTCACATTTGCCGGTTGTTTCGGGTCAGTTTGGGTAGCGCGCTGCCATCTAGCGGTGAACTTCGGAACAGCAGCATATACCGAAATGTGCCAAATCATGATATCGTACCGTTTTAAATAAAATATATACCGGTATTTTTCCAGTACCGGTATATCGCGCATCCCTACTCCTTAATAATAACACTTGCTGTTCTATCTCATGTTGTTGCCATATTCCTGGTTTGATTTCTTTTATTGCTCTCTGCATTTGTACTATAAGTCACTTTGGACGAAAGTGTGTGCTAAATTATTAAATGTAAATGTAAGCTACTTTATGAGAATAATTACAAACTAGAGATATGGCCACACATGTATTTATACAAATACATAAACAACTGAACGCATTGATGTGAGTAGTTGACATAAATGGTCACATGATTTGGGCTGATATGATTTTATATCTATAAAGCAGGGACCAATTCCTTATATAATGGCAAAAAGTAATATAATTAAATGTAATGTAATATCTAAACATTTATGAAAACAAATATACATTTAACCAAATGTAATTCATTTAAACCCAAAATAAAAGAAAATAAATATATTGACTATGCTGTCAATAGTTTTTTTTAATTAAAATGTTGACTAAATATTGATGAAAATGAAATAACTAAATAAATAAATAAATAAAATAAATAATAATAATAATAATAATAATAATAATAATAATAATAATCTAATTCTAATCTAATCCAAAAAAATCTAATTTATATATATGCTTACATTTTTTATTAAAATGTTGATGAAATAAAAAAATAATAATTTAAAAAAAAAAAATTAACATTTTAAAATTTTAAATAAAATGAAAGTAAAATAAAATAAATTTTGCTAAATTATCAGCAGAATTTTGACTAAAATACAGACGAAAGAAAAATAAAATAAATTATAAAATAAAATAAATTAAAATAATGCCTAAAACAACGGTAGTTTATAATAATTAATCTGCATATTTTAAAGGTGCACTATGCAACTTTTCGTCCACTGGAGGGCGCCTATTCTAAACGGCTCGCGAGTACCGGGACTTTTATTATGACGGGGCGGGACACAGTCGCCGGGCGCCTGCACTTCCGCTTTTTCCGGTCAGGTAAAAACCGCTATTTTGATCATATCAGATACATTTAAGGGGCCAAGGGCTTCGGCCATCCGTCCACTCTTCCCTGAACTGAAATGAAGTAGTGGGCTGTACTTTCCACACGATTGACATCAGGTTCAAGTACGCCAGGTTGGCTGGTGGTTATGTTGCCCACATACCGCCTCCCATGGCCGAGACTGGTATTACGACACCTGTCGGGCCGGGGCTAGCAATGCTACTGCTAATTAAGGTTGATATCTCTGCAGCACTATAACTTGACATTTTTTTTAATGAGATCATCGCCCTTATTTCTTCTCATTCTTTTGATGCGTGTCGGTCATTTTTTGGATATTTTTACCTCAATTTTTACACATGGCACCTTTAAGAAAATTCAATAAAGTAAAATAAAATAAATTTAAAAAAGTTAAAATTAAGAAATTGTAAGAAATAAAACTGATTGCTCAATCTGAGAAATATTAGCTGAAGTTCTGTACGTGGATTGGGAATTAAGAACTCCTTTTGTGTTTGACAGAAGAAAGAAAGTCACAGGGTTGGAGTGCTATATTTCACTCCCTTGTGCTGCAGCACTATTGAATCTACAAGTTAAATGCAATCAAGAACAAACTCCGAGGCATAATCGTTCTTTTTCGTACGATTCCCATCCCTACTTGGGATTCTGAGGCGGTCTTCATACGACCTTCGTCCAACACACGGTGCCAATTACCCAGGCCAGGCCTTCACAAACTACTCATTTTAATGCCCAAGACATCCATACACACAAACACACACACAGACAGACATAAAAAGAGAGCAGCTATGCAAACAGAGCGCCGCTCAAAGCTCTAGGTGAATCTTCTAAATGATCGTTTTGTCTGGTCAGGACCGCTGAGATTTCCATCCATCCCACTGTTTGAGCAAATCTCTGCTCAATGAGTGTTTGCAAGCCAAGGAACAGTCGGAGGTTGATCGCACACCACGTTCACATCTGCGTTTTCACTCCTGTCAGATTTTAGTCCATAAACACTGAGGAATATATAGAGAGAATGACAGATGGGTTTAAAGAGTGACATCTGGGATGAAGGAGAGGAGAAAGAAAGGTTAAAGTCGACTGATAAGATGGTGTTGACAGTCATGCAGGATGAGCAGCTCGACAAGCTGAGTGCAACACAATAATAGAGCTGAGAGTGATTCGTTTGAACAAACAGGTTTGTTTAGATGGTTCCATTTAATGAACCAGTTCAAAATATTGATTTAATCGAGCAAATTGTTTCGCAAGTTTGCAAGTCAAACAGATCAAAACACTAATTCACATGAGCAAATTGCTACACTATTACCAAAAGAATTGTGACGCCCCTCTAAAATCACTGAGTTCAGGTGTTCAATCCCTTCATGTCCACAGGTGAATAAATCAAGCTCTAGGCCTGCAGACGCTTCTACACACATTAGTGAAAGAATGGGTCTCTCTCAGGAGCTCAGTGAACTCAAGCGTGGGGCCGTGATAGGCTGACACCTGTGCAATAAGGCCACTCCTGACATTTCCTCACGACTAAATATTCCACGCTCAACTGTTATAACGAAGTGGAAGCCATTGGGAACAACAGCAACTCGTAGCCACGTAAAATCACAGAGCAGGGTCAGCGCATGCTGAGGGTCACAGTGCGCAGAAGCCACCAACTCTCTGCAGTGTTAACAGCTCCAGACCTCCAGACTCCTGTGGCCTTCAGATGAGCTCAAGAACAGCGTAGAAAGCTTCATGGAATGGGTTTCCATGGCCGAGCAGCTCATCCAAGCCTTACATCACCAAGAGCAATGCAAAGCGTGGATGCAGTGGAGTAAAGCAGCTGCCACTGGACTCTAGAGCAGTGAGACGTGTTCTCTGAGCGACCAATCACGCTTCAGTCTGACAATCCCATGGACGAGTCTGGGTTTGGCGGTTACCAGGAGAATGGGACTTGAATGACTGCATTGTGCCAAGTGTAAAGTTTGGTGAAGGGGGGATTAGTGTTTTTCAGAGTATTGTTTTCGGCCCCTTAGTTCCAGTGAAAGGAGCTCTTAATGCTTCAACATACCAAGACATTTTGGACAATTTCATGCTCTCAACTTTGTGGGAACAGTTTTCGGGTACGGCCCCTTCCTGTTCCAGCATGACTGCGCTCCAGTGCACAAAGCGTCGGTCCATAAAGACATGGATGAGGAGTTTGGTGTAGAGGAACTTGACTGGCCTGCTCAGAGTCCTGAGCTCAACCCAATAGAACAGCTTTGGGATGGATTAGAGCGGAGACTGAGAGCCAGGCCTTCTCACCCAACATCAGTGACTGACCTCACAAATGAGCTTCTAGAAGAACGGTCAGAAATCCCCATAAACACACTCCTAAACCTTGAGGAAAGCCTTCCCAGAAGAGCTGAAGCTGTTATAGCTATAAAGGGTGGGCCGACTCCATATTAAACCCTAAGGATTAAGAATGGGATGGCATTAAGTAAAAGTTCATGTGCATCTAAAGGCAGGCGTCACAAAACTTTCGGCAATACAGTGTATGTTCAGAAAATTTATCAAGTCATTTGAGCAGATTGGTTCATTCACATGATTCCAATTCAAGAGCTATTTCAAAATACTGATTCATTTGAGTAAATTGGGATTTTTTTGTACAATTCATATAAATCAGCCACTTTAAAACACTGGTGAGCAAAAATGAGCAAATTGCTTTGTTTGAACAATTCAATTAAATCACACACAAGGAGTAATTTGAGCAAAATGGTTCATTTAGACTATTCCATTTCAAGAGCTGTTTCAAAATACTGATTCATTTGAGACAATGGGTTTGTTTGGATGGTTTAATTTAGATATGTTCAAAATACTAACTCACTTAAGCATATAAGATAGTTTGGACGGTAAATTTAAATCAACCAGTTGAAAACAGCGATACATATGAACAAATTTCTATATTTGCACAATTCACTTCAATAAACCAGCTCAGAAGAGCCATTCATTTGAGCAAAGTGTTCTTTTACAGTAGAAGTTTTCAAACTGGTTCGTTTTGCAAGTTCAGTTCAGATCAAAACACTGATTCATTTAAGCAAATAGGTTTGTTTGAACGGTTCAATTTAATAAATCAGCTCAAAATACTAATCAAGTTCAGCAAATAGGGTTGAGATCAGATGGTTGTTCAAACATTTGAGCAAATTGGTTCAATTTAGTGAACCGGTTCAAAACATTGATTCGCTTGAGCAAATTGGTTAATTCAAAAGAACTTGTTCAAAATAATGAATCTGAAATAAAGTGGAGTTAGGACATAAGACAAAGACATATGACATAAATACAGAGTAAAGATAATGAAAGGACAGGGACAGAAAGAAAAATAAATAAGGAGAGACTGAAAGGACATTACTGTGAAGGCCATTGAGGATCTGTGAGCCGCCTAAAACTCAGCACAACTACACATGAAAACGGCATCAGCCGGAGCGCTCTCCACCTCTCTCTACCTCTCTTTATCTCTCTCCACCTCTCCTCCAGCCCTGAAAGAGGGTTTCCTGAAAGTGACAGCTGTGAGGAGCGCGGCCACACTCTTCTCCGACGCTCCAGAAACAACAAACCGTGCTCCAGCGCTCCACCGCCACTCCAGCACCTGTGTGGGTTTGGAAACGCTATCAATTGCTCCGAGACTCCATCGGGAAAAGTTCAACGCAGGGGAACATTCTGGAAGTCTTTAGTGTGCTTTCTCAAAGACGACACAGTGAATTCCAAAATGAGGAAAGCACACAATCCATCCTTTTAGATCTTAACAGTTTAAATGCACATTCAAAAGCATCTGAGTTTCCTTGCAACCCTGATTATATTCTACAGGACATGTACTGTATGCAAGATTACACAGACGCAAGATTGCATTAAACATTATAAAGTCTCGTGTGGCTTAGTGCTTTTTATGTGTGCATTGTTTGAAAAGGGGCAGGAAACGGTGTCTGGTCACAGTTACAAAGAGAGAGAGAGAGCAATTCCTGACACAACAAAATCCACTCAATAAAACAGAGAGAGAGAGAGAGAGAGAGAGAGAGAGAGAGAGAGAGAGAGAGAGAGAGAGAGAGAGAGAGAGAGAGAGAGAGAGAGAGAGAGAGAGAGAGAGAGAGAGAGAGAGAGAGAGAGAGAGAGGAAAAAAAACATGTTTCCAATCCCTGAGTTATTGTGCAATTTCATGCAATTTCTTTGTCCGAGGGGACGGGCTACTACAGCAATTCCCATCCGAGCGGAATAACTTGCAAATAGAGGAGTAATGAATTCCGTGTGCCAGAGACGTGGAGTGAGAGGGGGAGGGGGGAGGGCGGGGCACACACACACACACACACACACACAGTCCACTTCCCAAACACTCACTGCCAGCCCTGGAAAACAGAGTGACAGCAACATTTCCACTTTCTCTGAGGTGCTTCCCATACTGCAGGGTGGAAAGTTGAAATCTCACTGGCACACACACATTTGAACTGAAGTAATTATGTGTGTGTTGAGCTGAACTAAAAGACACATTTTCCCCAGGCATTACAGAATACAGAGAGAGCAGGATATTTTAATATCTAATATATATATAATATCCTGCTCTGCTCTCTCTGTATTTTTAATGCCTGGGGAAAATGTGAAATTATAAAATAGTTTGGGTTCGTCTCCTTGGCTATAAAAAAAAAAATCACCTGAACTTAGACAAAACATCTCACAAAAGGTATGAAAAGATTAATAATGTAAAATGATTTGTTATTCATAATATAAAAAAAGGTCAGAATTCATTAGCGTTATAAATCAATTTAGGTCAGACATCAGGTGAACAGTATGTGTGTGTGTGTTGTCTTTTGAAAATTTAAAAATGCAGAAAGTGTGTGATGGATAGGTTTGGGGTAGGATTTGTGTGTGTGTGTGTGTGTGTGTGTATGTGTAAACACTAGAGTATAAGCTCTGAGATTCAGTAAAGCCACAGCACAACCTACTGGAAGACACTCATAATTATACTGTGTGTGTGTGTGTGTGTGTGTGTGTGTGTGTGTGTGTGTGTGTGTGTGTGTGTGTGGAGTGTGTGTGTGTGTGTGTGTGTGTGTGTGTGTGTGTGTCGGTCTTTACAAGTCAAAAACTACAGAAAATAAATGCAGGGTGTTAAACAGACAGCAAGGCCTCATTTGTGCAATGGAAAACTGCATCTACTGTGAATTAGATCCATAAACACACCTATCTGTTAAAGGGTGTGTGTTGTTTGTGTTTTGTGTTAAACACCCTACAGACCGTCCCGTCTGAGAGCGAGGCTAACACACACACACACCTGACCCGCCAACACAAAACTCTCAGAGTTCGAGTACATCAGGTCAATCACGGTGTGAAAAGGTCACCAGTGAAGCTCTAGAAGCATGGAACGAGGTGTGTGTGACCCATTGGTTAACGGGTTAGTTCACCCAAAAATTAAAATTCTGTCATTAATTAGTCACCCTCATCCTCATCATTTTATGAAGACACGAGCAGAGTTTTTGTGCACAAAAAAAACTAAATAACGACTTATATAGAGAGATGGGCCGATTTCAAAACAAAGATTCGAACCGTTATGAATCAGTGAATCGATTAATGATTCGAAACAGTTTGACACTCGATCCAAATCATGAATCGATTCACTGATTCATAACGGTTCGAATCTTTGTTTTGAAATCAGCCCATCACTATATAAGTCGTTATTTAGTTTTTTAGCACAAAAACTCTTCTGGTGTCTTCATAAATGATTGTAGAGCCGCTGTAGTGAGATGGGCTTTGTAACGACGTCTTTAGTGCCTTTATGGGTCTTGAGAGAGGAAATGACATTGGTGTCAATGAAGGCCTTTCTGAGCCATCGGATTTCAACACTAATATCTTCATCTGTGTGTGAAGATGAACGGAGCTCTGACGGGTGTCCAACCACAGGAGGAATTAATGACATAATTTACATTTTTGGGGGAACTAACCCTTTATATGGCGAGATTTGGGCACTTAGCTGATCGCAGTGTAAGAGCCGTTATTTTAGCGGTTCATTTCTCACATGCATTAAACATCACTAGACAGACAGATGTGCAGAAGTGTGTGTTACATCCAGCAAAAGCAAACCTTTGTTTTGCTTTTCATTGGCCGGATTTAACAGGTCAGATCTTTAAAAAGTGCAGTTGAGCAGGAAAGGATGTCAGCGCTGGCCGTTTTGATCTCAGGACGACTCTCCTGATGATGTTTCTCTCGTTCGTTCATGACTTTGCTAAAAACATGCTCCAAGTTTGAGTCATGCAACTTTCATGTGCAGACAGAATTTATTGCATCGACTGTAATTAATCGAGGTTGTTAATAGCTAAACTATCAGCAATGTAAAAATAGGAAACACTATTTCAGTCTGGTACTTGTCATTTCTTAGTAGTGTTTCAAAGTATAACCTACATCAATTTTATTTAGTTACTATTTGTAAAAACATTACTATTATCGTATAATAAATAAATTACTATCACAAATCACTATTATTTTAATAATAAATAAATACATAAGGCTACTACATTTGTACTAAATATACTATTATTTTTATAGTAAACAAATTAAGTAATTTTAAAATAAATAAATTAACTGTTTTTGATAAATAACTTGTTTATAATAAATATATTATTATTTTATAATAAATAAATAAATAGAATTTATTTTACAATAAAACTTATTTTCATTATAACAACTGACTATTATTTTAATAGATAAATAAATAAAAATATTAGACTAATACTTGGTAATAAATATATTTATTTTATGATAAAAAACGACTTTTAAAGTAAATAAATAAAGTACTAATGTTTTCATAACAAATTAATATAATTTATTTGACTATAAAATTACTTTTTTATAAATTACTACTTTTTATAATAAAGTAATTATTAAAGTAACTACTATTACTTTGGTACTAAATAGATTTATTTTTATAATAAACAAAAAACTATTTCAAAATAAATAAATATAATTGACCTTAAAATAAATATACTTATTTTCATAATACACAAATGGCTATTATTTTAATAAGTCAATAAGACTTCTTACTTTGGTACTAAATAACTAGATTATTACTTTTATAATAGACAAATGACTGAAGTTTCAAATAAATTAAATAAATGACTTATGTTTATAATAAGTCAATTATTATATTTTTCCCTCTTCAAATGACGATGCTTTCAAACCCATGCAAAACTTTCACTGCAAGTTATGGATGGTCATTTTCAATGTTTTACTTCATTTCTTTGTAGTTATTTGTGAAATTTACTAGCAAATAATAGAAAACACTTTTTTCAGCGTATCAACATCCTCCAAGCGACAGCATTCCCAGGTCCTGACAAAGGGAAAATAATTATAGTATTTAATATAAACTTCATTAAAAAGTCATTTTCCTTATCTTTTGTTATGTGCAGTAAATCAGTGGCTTTAGAGTCGGAGCAGATCCCACAATCTTCACAGGATTTGGCTCTTATCTTTGCTTTGTCTTTGTCCGATAACGTCTATGATAAAACATATCCAAGCCAATTTCCCACGTGTTTGTTTGTTTCCTAATGGTGTGATATGAACATCAGAGAACCTGCTCTATCAGTCCACCGGGGTCTGCTGTGTCCCATCTGTCCGTGATCAAAGGGAGTCTGTGTAAAGTGGACAGGGCCTCGCCTCACGGGGTCATACTCAGTTTTAGTGAGAATATGAGTCTGATACTGCTCCATAGAGACAGAGCGACACCCGTCATAATCTGAAAGCCACGCCCACCGAGGCAAACCAACCGTCTCCATTGACTTTCTATTGCGGGAAACGGCCTTCTTGTCATTTCAGACTTATTACAAAAAAACGAACAATGTCTAAAAGCTGATATGTGACGAGGTGTACAGAAAACAAGCTCAAAAACCCAGCAGTTTTTATAAGCTGTCGACCCAAAAACAAGCGTTTAAGGACACAAAAGTGGATACAGGCACTTGAGTCAGAGCGCGACATGCGAGATTACACTGAGAACTACGCCCACTGGAGGGGAAAGCAATCAGAGACAGGAAATATAATATATAAAACTGACATTTGGATATTTTAAAACATGTTTACTGCACACGTAGGCATACTGAGTGTCAGGATCCCAAAATGTCCCCATTCTTCTGCTGAAGCTTCACGTCTTATTGCCTGTGTCCACTTTTGTCTCCTTAAACGTTCGTTTATTGGGGTTGACAGGATATAAAAACGCAGTTGTGTGTTTTTTAGCTTGTTTGCTTCACACCTTGTCACATATCAGCTTTTAGACATTGTTCTGTTTTTTGTTATAAGTAAGAAAAGACGAGGCGATCGCTTCACGCAATACAAAGTCAATGAAGAGCGTTGGATTGTTTTCCCCCCAGTGTGGGCGTGGCCTAAATACGCTCTGTCTCTATTGGGCTGTAATTATGGGGCGTGTTTCAACCGAACCAGGAAAGACCTCAATTGGACCAATCAGAGCAGCGTAGCGACGCATAACGTTAGTTGTCAAATGTCAAAAGAGCTCAACTGCACTGTGTTGCCAAGTCTGCGGTTTTCCCCGCGGGTTGAAGCGACCTCAATTATGTGATATATAGACCCATGAGTGCGAATTTTAACAGGCAACCTTGCCAAAATAACACATTTTACCCCCCAAACGCCACTTTTTCCCCGGAGACAGCACTTCATTTCAACATTTACTCTCCTGAGGCATCCTTATGCAAAGCATGCTGGGAAATAATACTATAATAATAATAATAATAATAATAATAGTGTTTGATTTATATAGCGCTTTTCAAGGCACTCAAAGCGCTTAACATAGAAGGGGGAATCTCCTCAACCACCACCAATGTGCAGCACCACCTGGATGATGCGACGGCAGCCATATTGCGCCAGAACACCCACCGCACACCAGCTGATTGGTGGAGAGGAGACCGAGTGATGAAGCCAATCAGGATATGGGGATGATTAGGAGGCCATGACGGACAGGGGCCAATGGGCAAATCTGGCCAGGATGCCGGGGTTACACCCCTAATCTTTTTCCGAAAGACATTCTGGGATTTTTAACGACCACGGAGAGTCAGGACCTCGGTTTAACGTCTCATCCGAAGGACGGTGCTCTTTGACAGTACAGTGTCCCCATCACTATACTGGGGCGTTATGACCCACACAGACCACAGGGTGAGCGCCCCCTGCTGGCCTCACTAACACCTCTACCAGCAGCTACCTGGTTTTCCCAGTTGGTCTCCTATCCGAGTACTGACCAGGCTCAGCCCTGCTTAGCTTCAGTGGGAAACCAGTCTTGGGCTACAGGGTGATATGGCTGCTGGTGGCCATATCACCCTGTAGCCCAAGAAATAGAAATACACTGCCCAGTTCAGTCGGCGCGACATAAATGATTCATGTAGTCTCAACACAAATGGTTTAGGTTAACTTAACATTTAGCACATTTTATTTCATTTAACCTAATAAAATCAAGTAAAATGGCACTTAAGTAAAAAAAATAAAGATTTGTGTTGTTTCAGCTTATTTTATTTAAATAAACTGAGCAAACAGCTAGAATCATTTTTTTGAGTGTGCTTCCGACGCCCATGCTTCAACCAATCAGAGCAGCGGAGCGACGCATAACGTTAGTTGTCAAATGTCAACAGAGCTCAACTGCACTATATTGCCAAGTCTGCGTTTTTCCTGCCGGTTGTTTCCATGTCCGCGGGTTGAAGAGACCTCCATTATGTGATATATAGACCCAGGAATGCCAATTTTAGCAGGTAACCTTGTCAAAATAACACACATTTGACCCCCCCATAGCAGCAGAGATCAAACCCGTCCAGTAACATCACATACAGGATTTCTTTCTCTCCGGAGGAGCGAGCATCGCCTCAGCCTGGGCGGCACGCGCTCATATAGGTGAGAAAGGGCCGGCTTTTCAACACCCAGCCAGACTTATAGGGAGAGTTATTAGTGGCACTTAGAGCCGAGACCCCTGGGAAACTCTTAATGTGGGCTGCATGGCTCTGGTTATGAGTGGCAAAAACACTAAAGCAGATCCAGATCCAGAGCCCAGCGGCCCTCAGCCCTCCACACCAGACGCCAGCAGACGCTGAGAATAAAGCTAACACAAGGGCTTTCACAGACGCGAGCACAGAGGAGCCATTTTAGGTTTACCCAAAGAACCCTTCAGTGATCAGTTCTTAAAAGAATATCATATATATAAATATATATAAAGCGCTTTGTTACTATTCACATGACACTATCTATCTATTCTTTTATCCATCCATCCATTTATCCATATATCTATCTGTCCATCCATTCACCCATCCAATCATTCATTCATTCATTCATCCATCCATATATCTATCTATCTATCTGTCCATTTATCCATCCATTCATCCATATATCTATCTGTCCATCCATTCATCCATTTATCTATCTGTCCATCCATACATCTATCCACCAATCCATACATTCATTCATTCATCCATCCATCCATCCATCCGTCCATCCGTCCGTCCGTCCATCCATCTACACATCCATTCATCCATCCGTCCGTCCGTCCGTCCGTCAGCCCGTCCGTCCGTCCGTCCGTCCGTCCATCCATCCATCCATCCATCCATCAGTTTATTTGTCTACACATCCATCCATCCATCAATCCGTTAATCCCTCCGTCCATCCATCCATCCATCCATCCGTCCATCTGTCTACACATCCATCCATCCATCCATTCATCCATCATCTATCCGTTCATCATCCATCATCTATCTGTTCATCCATCAGTCATCTATCCGTTCATCCATCCATCCGTCCATTTGTCTACACATCCATCCATCCATCCATCCATCATCTATCCGTTCATCATCCATCATCCATCATCTATCCGTTCATCATCCATCATCTATCTGTTCATCCATCAGTCATCTATCCGTTCATCCATCCATCCATCCGTCCATTTATCTTCACACCCATCCATCCATCCGTCCATCCATCCATCCATCCGTCCATCCATCCATCCATCCATCCATCCATCCATCCATCCATCCATCCATTCATCCATCCATCCATCCATCCATCCATCCATCCTTTTGTCTAAACATCCATCCATCCATCCGTTTATCCATCCATCCATCCATCCATCCATCCATCCATCCATTCGTTCATCCATCTGCCCATCCATCCATCTATCCATCCATCCGTCCGTCCATTTGTCTACACATCCATCCATCCATCTGCCCATCCATCCATCCATCCGTCCGTCCGTCCATTTGTCTACACATCCATCCATCTATCTATTCATCCATCATCTATCTGTTCATCCATCCATATCTGTCCATCCATCCATATCTGTCCATCTGTTCTAAAATTATTGTATATAGTTCCATATAAAAGTCATATATATATACATCCTGTATATAAACCTGGTACTCCTGGTCTCTCCAGCTAAAATCCTTGAGTAGGTTATTGCTAATCGGATTAACTGACTTTTTTCTATCATTTGTAGTTCTTTGTAAGGCCTCAGATGTCCTGGCCTCCTGATGAACGACTGCAAACACTTAGTGTAATGAAGCATTAATTCCCCCCGAACACAACCGTAAACTCTGCTCGGAAACGGCATTACCGCCACATCTGTAATAAATATGGAGGCTCTGAGGCACAAAAAACATCTCGCAGGCTTCAGAACACCACATAAACAAGATGTTAAGCCTTTCAGCAGTTTGTGAGCGTTAGGCTTGAGATGTTGTGGAGGCCGGATCTCATTAACAGAGGCCGATAAGAGCCGGCGTTTCAGGCTGGCTGTGTTACAGGACAATGACGGCACACTCAGAACAACACACTTCCATATTACTCATTTGATATTTATGCAAATGTATGCATAGATGATGAGACACAGGTGCAGTGATTTCGGAGGGAACTCTGCAGAAAGGATTTAAATATGATGTTCAGATTAGTGCACTTCTAATTTAGTCTATGAAAGCATCATAACATTAGCATAATCACATGATAAAGATACATTTTCTGAGGACGACAGACTATAATCGTCAAAAAAATACAAAACCAGAGCACTATGTATGTGTGGAATCATGTTTCCCACAATGCAATGTGCTCAACATTTCATTTCCAGTGTAACAAATGATTATTAACCATGATTTCATGCTTTCTTGAAAGAAAACGCAAAATAATCATATTTATATCCAACACGATGACGGGAAAATCAACTGTTGAGTATTTTATATCTGTGCTTTAAAGGGGGGGTGAAATGCTGTTTCATGCATACTGAGCTTTTTACACTGTTAAAGACTTGGAATCCCATACTAAACATAGACAAAGTTTCAAAAGTTAAGGTGGACGTTTGATGGGAGTATTTCTTTGTCAAAAATACTACTTCCGGTTAGTCATACGTTTCGGCAAGTTTTTTGAGATCATGCGTCCCCATTGACGTTAATGGGGGCGGAATTTCCTTGTATGGGCCTTACGGACAATTCTACCGGAAGAGCGTGAGAGAGAGCGAGGGAGAGAGCGAAAGCAACAGGCTACGCCCATCAAAGCGCTGGTTTGTAGATTGCTGGACAGGTGACAATTACACATAATGTCACCAAAAAAGTGCGTTTTTGGTTGCCAGACCAAGACAGTCTTGCACAGATTCTCCAAAACCCCGCGTTAAGGCAACAGTGGATGTAATTTGCTTTTCCGGATCAGCAACTGAGTTGCGCGAATGTTTATATCTGTTCGCTGCATTTCGGTGCCGACTGTTTCATAAACAAGGCCCAGCTCGACGCCGCATTTTCCCAATCGCCTAATGCTGAAGGATGGAGCAGTCCCAACGTTAGAAGGGTGAGTGAGACTGCTTCAAATGTCTCTACACAAACCACGCGTAAACACACAAACACACGTGCACAACTGCACTTCCCACATGTACACCTTCAAAGACAAAAATACGACGATATAATTCAAGTATAAATATGTAAATAACACAAGCCGCTAAGCATATTATATAGTTAGTGTATAACTTGTACCACATAGAGACGTCCTGCTCTAGTCGTTTTTGCTGCTGCTCCTGTTCAACTGCAGCCTCTGGGTCTGATTCCGGATCATAGATGTATGGCTGTATCTGATTAAAAGCCATATTTTTATTTTGAATAAAGTTTTTTTCCCGCTGTTAGGGATGACGGACTCGACTCAACACTACAGCGCTGCTGTACACGTCATTATTTAGCTCCGCTCACACGACACGCCCCCACCCGCTCGGCTTTTTTCGGAAAGACTCGGAACAGCGCATCTTTCTTATATAATTATTTAAAAAATAAAGACTTTTCGGAGATATGCAGGATGCAATACTACTCTATAGGTACTCAAGATTGACATGACACTGACTGAAACTGAGTGTTTCACCCCCCCTTTAATTTCAGAATATGTAAAATATTTAACTACAATGTATTAAGACACTAAACTCAATTACTAAATTAGTATAAACTCGTTATTAATAGTTAATAATTATAAACAGCAGTTAAATTATAAGAAATAGCAATCAGAATAAGTAGAGGTAGCTATTTCAGGTCTTTTATTGTTTTAATACTAGGGCTGTAACGATACACCAAACCCACGATTCGGTTCGTATCACGAATTTTGACCCACGGTACGATACAAACCTCGATATGGGGGGGACAAAACAGTTTTATTCTGTACAGTATTCTGTAGCCTATTTTGCCGTCAATACCATATATCTGTATGGTCAATAGGCTACTGCCGACATTTTCTTTGCGGTACCAATAGGCAATATATAATTAACATGAAGAATAGGGCCTCCTGTACATCAATACCAACAGAAGCGCCGCGTCAGACACGCTTCTGGTGTGCAAAGAAAGAGAAAACGCCACGCAGCCGCCCCGCGGATGACGCAACAGAAACGCCACGCTCACACCACGTTCCCAGCCGTCTGGGGAAGCTTCTTGAAACACTTACGGCAAATTGTGTGGGTCTTGTCAACTACACGATTGCCATCCTTGTTCTCCACCGGGTAGCTGAAATGTTGCCATACTGCTGACTTAAAAGTTGGACCTGGACAGGAAGGATAATTCTGGGAGTTGGAAGGGGTGTGTCGCGATTCTGCCTTCTCACATCGCGATACAGGTTCGTGGACCTGCGTATTGCGATTTCGATTTCATAACGGATATCGTTACAGCCCTATTTAATACTGATGATTTTTGGCATACAAAAAAAAATTCCTGTCTCTAAAAATTAGCTTATCATGAAAAGGTTCTCTAAACGAGCGATTAACCTAATCATCTGAATCAACTAATTAACTCTAAACACCTGCAAAAGATTCCTGAGGCTTTTAAAAACTCCCAGCCTGGTTCATTACTCAAAACCGCAATCATGGGTAAGACTGCCGACCTGACTGCTGTCCAGAAGGCCATCATTGACACCCTCAAGCGAGAGGGGAAGACACAGAAAGACATTTCTGAACGAATAGGCTGTTCCCAGAGTGCTGTACTTTTTACTGCAAAAATAACTTTTTTTCTTATCATTATTAAGATACATAAATATAAAATAATACAATAAATATTATAATATAATATAATTATAATATAATATTAAATTTAAATATTAAACAGAAATATGTAGAGGTAACAAACAAATTTTTGCTACTTAAGATGTTAAGACATTACTAGACAAATATCTGGTAACAAACTGATTTTTACTGCCAACAATGCTTTTTTAAAGACATTTCTATGATCAAACCGGTGGGAAAAAAATCTGTATAAAAAAAGTTTATATAAAATAATACAAATTACAATATAACATTAAATATAAATAGTAAAATAAATATCTAGAGGTAACAAAATATTTTTTTCTGCCAAAGAGTTTTTTCCCCATGACATTTCAAACAGGAGAGAAAATTGATATGATTGAATAATAAAATAAATATATAATTAAACAAAGACAGTAACCAGTAAGCATATATTTTCAGGTCAGACCACTCCCTGAGTGCCACTAAGCCCCGCCTCCAGCCCCCGCCCACACACCACAATGCCCCGCCCCCACCTCTGCTCCACTGAACACAAAGACAGCTTCATTCCACACAGGTGCGTCCTGCTCAACAACCAGCAGCAGTTCATGAAAGAAGGTGTGTGTGTGCGTGTGTGCGTGTGTGTGTGTGTGTGTGTGTGTGTGTGTGTGTGTGTGTGTGTGTGTGTGTGTGTGTGTGTGTGTGTGTGTGTGTGTGTGTGTGTGTGTGTGTGTGTGTTAGAGGAAAACAGAAAGCCAGTGTGTGTTTTAGCAAATGCTAGAAGACAGATAAAGAGAGACGCAGAGACAAACAGAGCGCATCTGTGTCTTTGAGGTGTGTTTAAATCTCAGCAGACATTTAATCTTAATCCAATTTCATCAACGCTCACGTCCCACCAAAACACTGCCGCTCTCTTTCTCCCGCCCTGACCCACCCAAACAAACCCACATCAGAGAGAGTCCGGACCAGACCACCTGAGCCCGGAGCTAGCGCTCCCTCCGCAGATAAACACAGCTCAGGTGTTTTCATTACACACACACACACACACACGCCTGGAAACTGAGCCAGCACAAAGAGCAGCCTGATATTTGTACAGGTGCAAGAGAGAGAAGCAGAGGAGAGAGAATAACTGTAGAAAAGAGACGAGGACGTTTACTTCTGTGGCTCTGACAGCACTGAAGGTTATTTATTAAAAGTTTAAGTCAGGTTTAAAATCGACACATGAGCTGCTTCATAGTTCTTTTGGACGGACGGACGGACGGACGGACGGACGGACGGACGGACGGACGGACGGACGGAAGGAAGGAAGGAAGGAAGGAAGGCAGGCAGGCAGGCAGGCAGGAAGGCAGGAAGGCAGGAAGGAAGGAAGGAAGGAAGGAAGGAAGGAAGGAAGGAAGGAAGGAAGGAAGGAAGGAAGGAAGGAAGGAAGGAAGGAAGGAAGGAAGGAAGGAAGGAAGGAAGGCAGGCAGGCAGGAAGGCAGGAAGGCAGGAAGGAAGGAAGGAAGGCAGGAAGGAAGGAAGGAAGGAAGGCAGGCAGGCAGGCAGGCAGGCAGGAAGGAAGGAAGGAAGGAAGGAAGGAAGGAAGGAAGGAAGGAAGGAAGGAAGGAAGGAAGGAAGGAAGGAAGGAAGGAAGGAAGGAAGGAAGGAAGGAAGGAAGGAAGGAAGGAAGGAAGGAAGGAAGGAAGGCAGGCAGGCAGGCAGGCAGGCAGGAAGGCAGGAAGGCAGGAAGGCAGGAAGGCAGGAAGGCAGGAAGGAAGGAAGGCAGGAAGGCAGGAAGGAAGGAAGGAAGGAAGGAAGGAAGGTTTTTGTAATTTAATTGTATTAACTCTATTGTATGTTTTTTTCCTGTAAAAATATAAAATACATAATAATAATTAATAATTTTTAATATTTTTTTTCCTGTAAAAATATTTTACAAAATATTCCTAAAACAAGAAGAACAAAATTTTAAATTGTGAATTTGTTTGCTAATTTTAAATGTATTAACGCTCAAAAAATATTAAAGGAATATATCTGTAATTAAGCTTATTTTTTTTCACTGGCAAATATTTTTTAAAGCACAAATAAACAAATAAACAAATAAAAAATAAAAAAAATGTTTTTAAATATTTACAGCAAAAATTATATGTTTAAAGAACAAATAAAATAGTATAAATAAAATAAATAAAAATAAAATATTTACAGCACAAATAAAATAAAACTATATTTTTAAAGCAGAAATAAAAAATAAAAAATACATATTAAATAAAATATTTACAGTACAAATAAAATGATATTTTATAGCACAAATAAAATAAAATAATATGTTTAAGCACAAATAAAATAATATATTTAAAGGGTAAATAAAATAAATAAAATAAAAAGCACAATTACAACCAAATTCTATGATTTTTGCTTAAAACAAGATAAGAAAAATCAACATCATTAAATATATTCTTCTGAAAGCCAGCGTTACTGTGTGTGTGTGCAGTTCTCAGGTAAAGTGAATCAGTGAATCATTTTGAACTGATCGATTCATCAGAGCGCATGTTTGTTCAGCTAAACCCATAATGTAAGCATTGACCAGGGATGCATTTCTTTTTTCAATATTTTTCGCATTTCCTTTATATTTAAAGGAATTAAAGAATTAAAGGATAAAAAGGAATTCATGGGCATAAATAAAAATAAAATAAAAACATAATCAATTTAAACTATTTGCAAAATATGCACACATTCACTCATGTCTAATATGTTGACAAAGCTAGCTCTTCTTGTCTCGTCGCACTCAGTTATGCGTTACATTAATCTTGTACATCATGGTATATTTTCAATTCAAAATTTCAACAACAAAAAAATTACGCTGGCAAAAGTTAAGCAACTTACATCCAACACACTCTTTCATTGTTAAAAGTGAAGTTTCTGTTGGAATGCACACACACACGTTCTGTGAACAGTAAAGCCCCGCCCTCTTTGATTTGATTGGCCAATGCAACACAATACCACAATTATATATCAGACAATAATAAACAAAAATGCCCTTAAAATCAACCAACTTCACTATTTTAAGAATGAAACCCAGCAGGTGAGAACCGAGTTCATGAGTATCTAATTTGAGAAAACAGTAATTCCATCTGCTCTCAGTGTACTAATATTTACATTTATTTATTAATTCTCTCCAATTAACCTGTAATTATCGCCACATTACAGCAATTTCACAGCATTACGTGCAAAAAAACACTCAAAATCGCAATCCCTCATCAAAACAAATGTCAATCGCGACTAAAAACATTAATTCTGAGGAAAGGTGAAATAATGTGACGCGCAATTACAATAAAATCAAAACCCAAACATTTTAATGTTCACTAATAAGGGGTTTATAGGAAAGACGGGGGGTCAGAGGTCAAGCTCAATCCAAATAAACACGGCACTGTGTCGTTCAACGGGACCCCGCTCAAAAACAAAAGAGAGAGCGTGGCATCTCACTCCCTGACCGGAGCGATGCTGCAAAAACAGCAATATCCTGTGTTTATTTTTCTTTCCCATATTATTTTTTCACCCTAATTTCTGAAAGATTTGTTGTGGCATAGGGCAGAGAAAACAGAAAGAAGAAATCAGGCAGACTGACCACAGTCTGACACAGCTACACATCTGATACAAGCCCCACATTTAACTGCTTCACTCTATTCAAACGTAGAGTTTATATTATGTGTGTGTGTGTGCATGTGTGTGTGTGTGTGTGTGTGTGTGTGTGTGTGAGTGTGAGTGTGTGTGTGTGTGAGTGCATGTGAGTGAGAGTTGGAGTGTAAATGTGAGTGAGTGCATGTGTGTGAGTGTGAGTGCATGTGTGTGTGAGTTTATGCGTGTGTGAGTGTGAGTGCATGCATGCATGTGAGTGCATGTGTGTGTGAGTTGGAGTGTAAATGTGTGTGAGTGCATGTGTGAGTGCATGTGTGTGAGTTGGAGTGTAAGTGTGTGTGAGTGCAAGTGTGTGTGAGTGTATGTGTGTGTGTGCGCATGTGTGTGTGAGTGTGAGTGCTTGTGTGTGTGAGTGCATGTGTGTGTGAGTTGGAGTGTAAATGTGTGTGAGTGCATGTGTGTGTGAGTTGGAGTGTAAGTGTGTGTGAGTGCAAGTGTGTGTGCGCGAGTGCAAGCATGTGTGTGTGAGTTGGAGTGTAAATGTGTGTGAGTGCATGTGTGTGTAAGTGTGAGTGCATGTGTGAGTGCATGTGTGTGTGAGTTGGAGTGTAAATGTGTGTGAGTGCATGTGTGTGTAAGTGTGAGTGCATGTGTGAGTGCATGTGTGTGTGAGTTGGAGTGTAAGTGTGTGTGAGTGCAAGTGTGTGTGTGTGTATGTGTGTGGTGCGCATGTGTGTGTGTGTGTGTGTGTGTGTGTGTGTGTGTGCGTGCATGTGTGTGAGTGTGAGTGCATGTGTGTGTGTGAGTGCTTGTGTGTGTGAGTTGGAGTGTAAATGTGTGTGAGTGCATGTGTGTGTAAGTGTGAGTGCATGTGTGAGTGCATGTGTGTGTGAGTGCAAGTGTAAGTGTGTGTGAGTGCAAGTTTGTGTGAGTGTATGTGTGTGTGTGTGCGCATGTGTGTGTGAGTGTGAGTGTGAGTTGGAGTGTAAGTGTGTGTGAGTGCATGTGTGTGTGAGTTGGAGTGTAAGTGTGTGTGAGTGCAAGTGTGTGTGAGTGCATGGGTGTGTGAATGTGAGTTGGAGTGTAAGTGTGTGTGAGTGCAAGTGTGTGTGAGTGTATGTGAGTGAGTTGGAGTGCAAGTGTGTGTGCGTGCATGTGTGTGTGCATGTGTGTGTGCATGTGTAAGTGCATGTGTAAGTGCATGTGTGTGCATGTGTGTGTGCGTGAGTGCGTGCATGAGTGTGTGCGTGAGTGCGTGTGTGTGCATGTGTGATTGTGTGTGCATGTGTGAGTGCATGTGTGTGAGTATGTGTATGTGTGTGTGCATGTGTGAGTGCATGTGTGAGTGCATGTGTATGTGTGCGTGCATGTGTGAGTGTGTGTTTAGTGTGTGCATGTGTGAGTGCATGTGTGTGTGTGTGTGTGTGTGTGCGTGCGTGTGTGTGTGTGTATGTGTGTGTGTGTGTGTGTGTGTGTGTGTGTGTGTGTGTGTGTGTGTGTGTGTGTGTGTGTGTGTGCGCATGTGTGAGTGCATATGTGTGTGTGTGTTTGAGTGCATGTGTGTGTGCATGTTTGTGTGGTGCATGAGTGTAACTCTGTGTGTGTCTGTGTGTGTGTTACTTAAAATAATTAAATATTTAAATAGTTAAATATTTAAATAAATATAATTATTAACAAATAAATGAATTTATTATAAGAATGTGTGTTAATGTATTTTTGTTAAAGTTCTTAAACAGAACCACACATTATGCTGATCGTCCAGCGTCTGGCTACACGAGACTGGAAGCCAAGTGTCCTTGTTACACAAGTAATAAATCTGCTGGAAATCCTGAATTATATTTGAGCAGGAGCCGGCGGTCCGAGCGCTTTAAGTGCTCAGCTCATTCCCAAACATTCCAGGCAGCCAGAACAGAGTCAAAGATCTCCTCACACAACGCCACAGCAATTCATTAATTTGACACAAGCCCCTACAAATCCTGCTCTTTCATTTCAGTCCTCATGAAAAGACCTTTCATTAAGCCTGTCTGGTTAAACAGTCTCAAACCTGATCCCAGTTCAGCTTTCATGACTAAACGGCCACTTTGAGGTTGGAGAAAAACACAAGCTTGGACATTCCACCTGACTCACCCGCAGCGCTGATGTATGGAGCAAACACACATGCTCCAGCAATGATATCACTGAGGAATTCTGGGATTAAGCAAAGGAGAGAGAGAGAGAGAGAGAGAGAGAGAGAGAGAGAGAGAGAGAGAGAGAGAGAGAGAGAGAGAGAGAGAGAGAGAGATCCAAATCTATAAAGTAGTAGGGTATTATTTTATGCTATAAAAATTGTAGCCTATCAAGATGTTCGGTCTGGAAACTCACCATTGACAGCTCAATCCGAGGGGCGGATAAACGGTTGTCTTTCAAACTCCCTCTGCACGCGATAGGATAGCGCTACACCAACCAGAGCAAGCAGAGCTAGCTAACAGATTAAACATTCGCCGTATCCGGTCGGCAAAACTCAGAACACATCTTCCCTTTTTAAGAATGCCGCCGTTCGCCAGTTTCTGTGTTTACTAGAAGTACGCAAACACAACTCGGCCGTCATTATGTTAAGCCCCGCCCACCGGCTCTATACACGATGTGATTGGCCCGGCCGGGGGATTCGGATTCGAACCACTGATCGCATATGCGTCAAAACTTAATGACATGCGCCTTACCCCCTACACTACAGCCACGGTTAAGGACTGCCATCACATCTCTGTCTTTATCCCCTTCAAACAGACACAGTGTTCCAGAAACACCAAACCAAAGTTTGTCGTTTTGTGTTCATTCTAAGAACACACACACGTTATCTCATGTTTAGACCTTCCCATGCCTACCTATTGTTCTTAACTGTCGTTTTAATTGTAATTGTTAGCATCGTATCACTTACCAAAAACCCCCATTACTATAAGGGGCTTTTAGATGGTAATGTTAGCATCTTTATTATTAGTAGTATGCGGTCCGATTTTTCCCGTTGCGTCTGTCGTTACTAGCAACCATGCAGCTTTACAGGGGGTGTGGCTTATCTAAATGAGATGTAAATGAGCCCTATTGTCACTCACAGCAGGTGAGAACAGGTGAGAACTGCAAAACTTCAGAGGCCCTCAGAGGCCGTTTTCTCTCGTTTACACTTTTCTAAATGCCTACATTCAGATGGACACAACTTCTCCAAATATTATCAGATTTCCATGTGTTACACATCGTTGGAAAGCTTGGAAACTACACTTTCAGAATCTGTGAATAACTCAAAATGCCCCAGAACCGACTTGTGTCCCTACTTTCCGTGACTGGTCACATATATAAGATTTGGTTCAGGTGCTCACCTGATGTTGGAATTCAACAGATACTGGAATGGAATGGCTTCCATACTTGTAGAGATACTGATTTATGAAAAAAATTGCAGTGGTCTCTTCATTTTTTCCAGAGCTGTATATAGTCTCTCTCTGTCTGTCTGTCTGTCTGTCTGTCTGTCTTTCTCTCTCTCTCTCTCTCTCTCTCTCTCTCTCCCTCTCTCTCTCTCTCTCTCTCTCTCTCTCTCTCTCTCTCTCTCTCTCTCTCTCTCTCTCTCTCTCTCTCTATATATATATATATATATACATACATACATACACAGGTCCTTCTAAAAAATAGCATATTGTGATAAAGTTCATTATTTTCCATAATATAATGATAAAAATTAAACTTTCATACATTTTAGATTCATTGCACACCAACTGAAATATTTCAGGTCTTTTATTGTTTTAATACTGATGATTTTGGCATACAGCTCATGAAAACCCAAAATTCCTGTCTCAAAAAATTAGCATATCATGAAAAGGTTCTCTAAACGAGCGATTAACCTAATCATCTGAATCAACTAATTAACTCTAAACACCTGCAAAAGATTCCTGAGGCTTTTAAAAACTCCCACACACAAAACGCTGCACAACGAGAAGAGGTGAGCGGACCCTGAGGAAGATTGTGGAGAAGGACCGACTCCAGACCTTGGGGGACCTGCGGAAGCAGTGGACTGAGTCTGGAGGAGAAACATCCAGAGCCACCGGGCACAGGCGTGTGCAGGAAATGGGCTACAGGTGCCGCATTCCCCAGGTCAAGACACTTTTGGGCTACAGAGAAGCAGCACTGGACTGTTGCTCAGTGGTCCAAAGTACTTTTTTCGGATGAAAGCAAATTTTGCATGTCATTTGGAAATCAAGGTGCCAGAGTCTGGAGGAAGACTGGGGAGAAGGAAAGGCCAAAATGCCTGAAGTCCAGTGTCAAGTCCCCACAGTCAGTGATGGTCTGGGGTGCCATGTCAGCTGCTGGTGTTGGTCCACTGTGTTTTATCAAGGGCAGGGTCAATGCAGCTCGCTATCAGGAGATTTTGGAGCACTTCATGCTTCCATCTGCTGAAAAGCTTTATGGAGATGAAGATTTGGTTTTTCAGCACGACCTGGCACCTGCTCACAGTGCCAAAACCACTGGTAAATGGTTTACTGACCATGGTATTACTGTGCTCAACTGGCCTGCCAACTCTCCTGACCTGAACCCCATAGAGAATCTGTGGGATATTGTGAAGAGAAAGTTGAGAGACGCAAGACCCAACACTCTGGATGAGCTTAAGGCCGCTATCGAAGCATCCTGGGCCTCCAGAACACCTCAGCAGCGCCACAGGCTGATCGCCTCCATGCCACGCCGCACCGAAGCAGTCATTTCTGCAAAAGGATTCCCCACCAAGTATTGAGTGCAGAACTGAACATAATTAATTGAAGGTTGACTTTTTTTTGTATTAAAAACACTTTTCTTTTATTGGTCGGATGAAATATGCAAAAAAAATTAGACTTTTTGAGGTTTTCATGAACTGTATGCCAAAATCATCAGTATTAAAACAATAAAAGACCTGAAATATTTTAGTTGGTGTGCAATGAATCTAAATATATGAAAGTTTATTTTTTATCATTACATTATGGAAAATAATGAACTTTATCACAATATGCACATTTTTTGAGAAGGACCTATATATATATATATATATATATATATATATATATATATATATATATTCATACCCCCCATTTTGTTAATATTTTACAGCAGAAAAACGAACATAAATAGTGATGAAAGCTAAAATATTAAATGAGTAATCACCCTTTTGTAGAGGGGGGTCAAAATGACAATTTTCAGCTGAGATTTGTAGGGTAAAAATGACTTTATAAAGATGGCAGCATCAAAATGTTATTTTCACACAGATTGGTAGGTCTATTAAAATCTGTTGATCTTTGTTGCATTATACACCAACGGTGACAGTTCAAAAATGGGAACCAAGCAATTCTTGTGTTTTTTGCCTCAAGTTTGCATGCCTGTAACTCAAGAAGCATTAAAGACACTTTCAAACTTTCCTTGTGGTGTTTTCATTTTAAAGGCTCTCGGTGGCTCAATCTCAGAGATATGGTGATCTTAATGTGGCTCCATGAGTTAACTGGTCAATTGCACACATTTTCAGTGGTCAAAAGTCGAATGTGGGTCTCTTTGCATTCACCTGATCTAAAGTTGTCATCCCTGTAACTCTAAAAGTATTCAAGATATCTTAAAATCAGCATTATCAGACACTCTCTGAAGTTATTCCCAGTGTAAATGATCTCAATGACCAGCCACATGAGTCACAGATGATTTCATACTCTCGAGACTCGGCTGTCTCCTCCTCCACTTCATCCTCTCATTATACTTTGTCTCAGACAGAGTTGTTTTGTGTAAATATGACGCGCGTTCCCACTCCGTTCGTTCTTGGCGAGACTAGACTAAATATCTGACAGAGAACAATACACTTTTGTAGACTGTTTCCTAAAGAGACGGAACAACTGTAGTGGAATATTTCAGAAAACAATGCCATTCACACATTAAAGAGGCCATTTTATGCTCATTTACAAAGTCTTGATGTAGACTAGAGCAGGTTTTCCAGCTTTAATGTTGATTATTTTCCTCTTATACCTTAATCTGTTTAAATACTCGATGTTGATTGGCTGAAAGGTGTGCAGTAAAACCGTTTAATGCACAGTTACCAGTCAGTTTGATTACAGTTCAAAATGAATCCGCTACTATAAACATTGATAACCATAGTAACACAATTACCCTTGCAAACAGAGTGAAAAACATATAATAAAATGTTAATTTAGGTGGCTAAATAGATGATTTTTGCATATAATTTAATTTGTACGGTTAATATGGCAATTTTGGGACAAGATGAAATAGAAGACTTGGAGAAGACGTTGAATGACAAAAAGCAGCACAAAGAATGAACACCTGTAGAGCTAGATAAGACAGAAGACGACAAAGATGAGATCAATACGAAAAAGACAACTAAATAGACAGTTAACACTTTCAGTGACTTTTGCGCCAAAGACAGAACATCCTTTGTTGAAAATCCTTTAATGTTTGGCTAGCCGTGGATTATCCCTTACCATGGGCGTCGGAACAATTGTGTGTGTGTGTGACAAGACCCACCCACTTTTAAAACCAATGATATTGGACCCACTCACTTTTATCGTCTCTAATTCAGCACATGTCTGTTTACCTTGGCTACCCCTTAACCGAGAAACTTATTAAGAAACTTATTATTAAACACATGTTAAACGCTTTATTTCCCCTTTTCTGAATATTTTCTCTTTTTTATTGAAAATAAATACCTTTCCGATCTGATATGTGATGGGGAAAGGGAGTAGAGCAAGTGTGCCAAAAGACGGATTCGAACCTATGCTCGATTTGCGTCAAAATCTTACCCCTAGACTATGGACGCGGTAAATAATTCAGTGATTTCTGTAATTTTGTCTGGCCCAATCAATCGTTTAGTAAACGGCACTTTTTCTGTCTGGACACGGAGCATAATAAACCTACAACTTGTTCATTATCATTATCTGTGAAACTGTTGTGGTCTATGGCAGTTAAATGAATATAGCCTTTTTATTAGACTATTGGTATTGACTGGTTTGAGGTCTTTTTTGGTATAGGAAAGGGATATGGCCTCAAACGCACCATAATGCAGGAAATCACATCTACAAACAAAACAATTTCCCCCCCACACCCCCCGCAAAACAATTTCCCCACCTATAATACTTTTTCACGAGCCGCTACTGACCCACCCACTTTTTATTTGCTTCTGACGCCCATGTCCCTTACATATTCTGGTCTATAAAGCCCCGCCTTCTGAAAAGCATTCTGTGCTCTGATTGGTCGACTGGAGTAGTGTGTTGTGATTGGTCAAGCAGTCCCACACCCTACCATCACCACCATTACCAATTTCAACACATTACTAACTAACTCAACCAGACTCCACCCCTTTCATTTGCATTGAGAGTGAATTATTTAAATGAGGAATATTGTCATGTGTTGGCTTCCGAAAGAAAGAAAAAAACTCAAGACAAGGCGTTTTAGGGAGTTCAGAAACAATGACTCTTATATAGAAAAGAACTCCCGCTGGAAAGACTTTGGAAACATTTTTCATGCTTAAAGGGGGGGTGAAATGCTGTTTCATGCATACTGAGCTTTTTACACTGTTAAAGACTTGGATTCCCATACTAAACATAGACAAAGTTTCAAAAACTAATGTTGGACGTTTGATGGAGTATTTCTGTGTCAAAAATACTCCTTCCGGTTTCTCACAAGTTTCGGAGAGTTTTTTTCGAGTATGGGTCGACTTGACGTTAATAGAGCGGAAGGTCCTTGTATGGGCCGTACGGGCTCTTCTCCCGGTAGGGCGCGCGCGCGTGACTAGAGCGAGAGAGGAAATGCACGCCTATAAACACTCTCTCAGCTGCAGATCCAGTCGTCCGTGAACACTAATGTCGTTATAGTCCGCGCCGCGCTCCACTTTATTCCTATGGGTGACGTCGAGCAACTTCCGGGAAGGCAGCGCTGCATTTGAACCGATTTGAACGCAGATCATCAGTTTATTTCAGCCTCCGGATCTGATTCTGGATCATATTTGTATTTGTTGAATCTGACTGATAGCCATGGTTTATTTAGGTTAATGTTTTCTTCTCCATGCTTGAGGATGTCAGCTTTCGTATGCTCTCATGCAATAGCGGCGTGCGCTCGTCATTCTTTAGCTCCGCCCACACGATACGCCTCCAGGCGCTCTGTTTTTTCCGGAAAGACTCGGTACAGCCTATATTTCTTTTATAAATATAATAAAACTAAAGACTTTTCGGAGATATGAAGGATGCAATTCTACCCTATAGCAGTGGCGAATTCTCTATGACTGCAAGGGAAGCTCGGCTTCCCTTATAATGTCACAAAATTAATGGTCAAATATGTACTATTGTATTAACATCTTATTGACTAAAAATGCGTTAGAAAACGTTCATCTCAAAGACGAGTTCGTTCAGAATCAAGTTACATATAGCAGGTCGGCTGACTCGATTTCCTTCTCATACATTCCCGCAGCGTCACAGTGCATTTCCCTATTGAAGCCCAGCGTCCATTGACTTCAATGGGGCTGCTTTAAACGTTTTTTTTCAGCGCTTCGAAACTAGACGGTCATTGGATAAACGCTGCGATTATGTCCCGCCCACGGACGCTCAGCGTCTCTGGGGGTGAATGGGGAGTGGGCTGGCCCGGACTCCGAGCTTCTGCGTGATGATTGGAGGGTCTGTCCGAAAGACTGCATCTCCTTTTGACTGACAGCGATTCTGTACTATAAGGAATCACTGAAGCTATTCGCGCTCAGTCCCATCGCGGATTTCTCAAGTTCAGTCGAAATAAAAACTGCTGCAACCTATTTCTTTGATATTTGCTTGGCGAAATTGCTTATTTTTCATCATACATTTCACACAATTATACACAACATTCCTTGTTTCAGTTTTACAGAGTTTAATATTTTTTTATAGCTCTGCTGGCCATTGAGAGGACACTGGTCAAGTCAGTTGAAAAGACTCCTAGTTGGTACGACAGGGTCAGAGACCATTTTCTTGAAAAGGAACGTAGGGCAGAATTTACTTTTAAATAAATAGACAATTTTATGATGTAGGCCGAAAATGAGCTTCCCCTCTCTGACAGACCAGTAGCCGCCACTGCTCTATAGGTACTCAAGATGGACATGAGATTGACTGAAACTGATTGTTTCACCCCCCCTTTAAACAGCAAAATTACACACTAAATACAGTTGAACATGAAAAAAAAGCAGGTCCTCTTTAAGTCTCAGCTTAAATCCACAAAGATGGAGGCCGATATGAAACCATTGACTGTGATTCACAGATGAAGTCAAAGATCAAACTAACCAAACAATAGACCCAAATGACTTTAAGTACGTCTGGGTGATGTTACATCTATCGAGAGTGACATCCATAGAGGGAAAAACACGCTCAAAATCACAATCTAAAAACACAAAAGTTATACTCATGGAAGAAAATGGATTCTAAAAATCGCTAAACAAATACTAAACTCTATTTTCGGCTCAATTGCAGGTCAAATGAGAAATTTCTTTGATCAAACAGCGCTACACCCAGTTTTACACGTCAGGCCGCCCACTTCCTCTCTCACGCCCTTCCTGTTCTTTATTTCCCCCCTAATATGAGCCTTCAGGGCTTCTCACAGGCCCTAATGAGGGAGATATGCTTTCATTCCTCTTGACAGGCCCACGCTAACACACCTCATCATGGGCGGAAGGAGAGCAGAAAGCGCCCAGTGTCAGGAAAGCACAGAGCACATGCTGAAAGTCACATGAGATGCTTTCACAGGCGTGGCCAGCGGACAAAAACAAGCCCTGCTTGGAAACAGACCTGTGTTTCCAGCAACGCAAATGCTCATCCGGACTAAGTCAAGTCATCTTTATTTCTATAGAGCTTTATACAATACCGATTGCTTCAGAAGCAGCTTTGCAGTGAAAACAGGAAAATAGAGAATCAATGATGCAAACGTGACAAATTTTGCTGCAAAAAGACAAGTGTGTCATTATTCATGCAGCTTAAGTCTGTTCAGTTTTGTTCTCATCAACAATATTACTAAATATTATGTGCCTTATAAATATTTTGGCCTAATGGCCTAAATAAGAACAACAACAAAAAAGTGTAGAAAGATGGGGTTTGGGCAAAGATAATGTCAGTTGTATAATCGTTTTTGTGAATTTGTGAAAGAATCGTTCCTTTGAGTTGAACAGGATCACACAAGGTATTTAACTAAGGTCAACAAATGGAAACTTATTTTAAAGTGTTAAAAAAGTTCAAAATCGCCACAGCTGAGACAGAAAATTGAGAGGATGTCAGATGTAAGGTACAGAAAACAGACAGGAAAGAGACAGCAAAGAGAAAGGGGAAAAAATAGAAAAGAGAGAAGAAAGAGACCAGAAACGGACAGGAAAGAGACAGGAAACAGACATGAAACAAACAGGAAATAGGCAGGAAAAAGACAGGAATAAGACATGAATAAGACAGGAATAAGACAGGAATGAGACAGGAATAAGACAGGAATAAGACATGAATAAGACAGGAATAAGACAGGAATAAGACATGAATAAGACAGGAATAAGACAGGAATAAGACAGGAATAAGACATGAATGAGACATGAATGAGACATGAATGAGACAGGAAAAAGACAGGAAAGAGACCGGAAAAAGACAGGAAAGAGACTTGAATGAGACATAAATGAGACATAAATGAGACATGAAAAAGACAGGGGAAAGACCGGAAAAGACAGGAAAGAGACAGGAAACTGTACCTGGTTGTATTCAGATGCTGAGTAGAAACAGATTCTTCCTCTTTTGCCACAAACGGGCTTCTCAACAGACTGAAAGAGAGAAAGAGGCGCTTTCCTTCATCTCACGGCTGAGGAACAGGAAGATCTTGAGACGTTTCAGAGGGAAAAGGATGAAAAGCTGAGGATGCTTTAAAAGAGAAATGAAACGACAGGGGGAAAGTGGAAAATCCAAAAGCGCCTGTGTGTTTACACCATATACACCAAACTCCTGAACAGAACAAATCAGCCTGCAAACCATCACGGAGCTCGATGGATGGATGGATGGATGGATGGATGGATGGATGGATGGATGGATGGATGGATGGATGGATGGATGGATGGATGGATGGATGGATGGATGGATGGATGGATGGATGGATGGATGGATGGATGGATGGATGGATGGATGGATGGATGATAAACCAGAGTAACTCACTGTGAAGCGTCTGTTACTACAGGCAGAACGATGTCTTCACCGGTGAAGTCCAGTTCATCCACTAGGCTGTTGTTTCGGGAGATGTCGGGCTCATCCGACCTTTTCTTAACTGTAGAGAAAATATAATTATAACATCTCCATTAAAGCACAAACTCAGAAATCATAAAAGATAACAGGTCAGTATGTAGATGAAAATTCTAGGAAAAAGAAAAGTCAAGGAAAGAGACTGAGAAAGTGAAAGAAAGAAAGAGAGAACATACAAAATGGAGGCAAGGAAAAGAAAGAAAGATACCTGGAGAAGAAGGACAGCTTTGAGTGAAAGCCGACCTCGAGCGCTGACGGCCTATTGACATGCAGACAGAAGAAAAAGCTCAAACGAAGATCATGCTGAATGATGAACACACACACGGCTGAGGCAGAACATGATCCAGCGCTGTGGTAGGAACTTATGCACTTTTTTATTGCATAAAGAGTGTGAAAAACTCTAAAACAAAAAGCACTTTAAATGAATGATGCACTTAATTGACTGAAACATTTAGTGCATTATATGTTATGCATGCTAACCAATTAACTTGATAAAAGGTGCGTCACAGATTGCGTTCTTATGCACTATTCTGTCATTTTTAGTAGTGTGAACATTTCAAAAGGAAAACCTAAACTTTAATATCCAGATGATGCTCTTATTAAACTAAAAAAAAACAATGGGTGGATTGTTGGACACTTCATGCACTCGACTCAATAGTTTTCCTCACATCTGGCAAAACAACTATATAAAACTCTTACACTATATATATATATATATATATATATATATATATATATATATATATATATATATATATATATATATATATATATATATATATATATATATATATATATATATATATGTGTGTGTGTGTGTGTATGCGTCTGTGAGATTGTGTGTGCGTGTCTGCGTGTGTCAATGTGTCTGTGTGCATGCGTCTCTGTATGTGTGTTAGTGTGTGTACTTGCTTATTGTACCAAATGTCCCCACAATGTAATATAAACCTGAGATCACCAGCCAGCGGTTCCCACAAAGTAAAAGGATTTATAAACATACTAAATTATGTTTTTGTTTTTTTATAATAAAAATGCAGAATGTTTCCTGTGATGAGTAGGTTTAGGGGCAGTGTGTGTGTGTGTGTGTGTGAGTGTGTGTATGTATTTCTCATAATTCCAGATGATCTGAGCTGCTATTCCCAATGATTCCACTACTCTATACTCTAACTGTCGCCGTTCCACAGGTGGGACGCTTGGCGCTCTTTTTTGGATGGCCTTTTTTTGTATCCTATATTTTATTAATCTTCATAAATTAGGTATCATTTGAAATCTCAAATTTCATCCAGTAAAAACCGTTTTGAAATCAGACGTTGCGTTACCATGGAAACAGTGCTCAAATTTCTTCTAGCAGGCTCCACCCCTAGTGGGCGGTGTCATGTTTCATATTTCAACATTTATTTGAACTACTTTATGATCAAAATATTTTCAAATTTTGACAAAACACATATCGTCGGAAAGGTCAGAGTCTCAAGGTTCTATTTTTTTTTTTTGTGATTGGTGATATTTGGACAGAAATGAACAGGAAAATGCATTAAAAAAAAGCAATCAATGGAATGTGGATAACACCCGATGGCTATTTTTGGTACAGCGGCTAAACAAAACATGGTTTCATTTTTGAGATATCAACTTAAAATTTGGAACAACTTGATTAGATTAATGACTTTTATAGTATTTTATTTTTTTAAATATATATTTTAAATAAAATAAAAAATATTTAGTACAGTATTTTTCTTTTACAGTTAATTTAAACTTCCATAACTTTTTCATACTTTCATATTCTGAATAGTGTTCAATTCAGCATGTCTGTCGAGTGTTTTCTTTAAAACAAGACCAAACTGAGCTTTATATTCCAATGCATTATTGAATTACAGCCATTTAAGTTTGGATAGTTCATTTTCACGTCTATTCTCAAAAGGGTGGGTGATAGTTAATATCCTTAAATTGTCACATTTTGCTAAAATAACATGCGTTTAGTTTTGAAGCGTCTTTATGTTGAAAGCCACATCAACACAACATGCACTTGCAAAAAAGCAGAAGCAGAAAAAACCACAGCGCCACTGATACAAACTTCTCACCTGAGGATCGGAAAAGTTTAGCGATGCCTGCGTGAAGGAAAAACATGTAACCATTCAAACTTAGTGGGACATTTGGTCTAACTTTTCACAACCCAGTCAATTCCCAAAGGATATAAAGTCCCGCTATATTTTTCTTGCTGTATATCTAGTTTCACTCAGGAGTACGTTACATTAGGGGTTGCAAATGCACCTTTTCCTAAATGTTAGAGAGCTTAGAAAACTAGAAGCTGAGACGGTAAATATGCATTCATTCGGCCGAAGGCTTTGATAAGCCAAAATGCTGAACAGGATTTTTCCCTTTCGCAGTTCAAAGGACTGCAGACATGTGCTGCGATTTCATTATCTTTCCCCTCTTCAGCTCTAATTAAGCTTCAGAAGAGAAGTCTCTGCTGGGGACCGTCTGTGTTGATGTGTCTGCTTTTATGATAAAGCCATTTGACAGGAAAACTCATAAAAACAGACTTATTAACAGACCGGTTTAGCAGGGGACCGTTTGAGCACCGGATGCCTTTCACTCACATGTGGAAAATGACATTTATTCAATGCGGAAAAGTGGGTCAGGTCCAAACTTCTTTCCATCCTCTTTATCGCTCAGCGTAACGCTTCCGCTCGATTTATGAGGTAAAAGAATGGAGTATGTAAACGACTGCGGCCTCTTTTGTGTCTTGTTTTCTGGTTGATGAAGTTCACAGGACGCTCCAGTGGAGAAGAAACGTTCAGTTTCTTGGACAGAAGTTGGACATTTTTAGGCTTACGACAGGTGAGACTAGAGCTATCTGTTGAATTTGGCCAGACTTAATAAAGACTTAATAAAATCAAGCTCCGATTTGCCGCGGTCTAATTCATTTAATGGACACGCTTCTCATGTGACAGTGTTAAAAAGAAACATCAGGAACAAGGTCCTCTTCTTAACACTCAACACTTGCTACGTTTACACGCAAAGTCAAACGAATAATCTGTTAATAATTGGATGGAGGACTCAATCAGGAAGAAAACTCTTAAATGTAAAAATAAACCTTTTTTAAATCCACCCACATAAACCTTTGAATCCAAATAATTTCTCAATCAGATAAATAAAAAAATAAAATAAAATAAACATTATCCACATAAACCTTTGATTCCAAATAATTTCTCAATTGGATAAAAAAAAAAAAAAAATTGTATTAATTAAAATAAAAAAACATTAGCCATGTAAATCTTTGAATCCACATACTCTCTCAATCAGATTTGAAAATAAAAATAAATAAATAAATAAAACAATGACAAAAGCACACAATTATTAAAACACAGTAAAATATTTTTTTTTAAATAAAATATGAAATAAAATATAAAATGGCAACAAACACATTTCAAGTAAAATAAAAATAAATGAAAGATAATAGAATATAATTGTTTCAAACATAATGATATTTCCTAAAACGTAAATAAAAACTGAAAATATAAAAATATTGAGTCTCGATCAGACTGAATTGCCGACAAGGTCCGTAAATCTTTGAACCCAAAGACTTTCTCAATCAGATTCAAACACCTGCGTATGTTTATTTACTTCTCGCAAACCTGCACATGGTCAAATATTTAGAGCTTACTTTGTTAAGAATAGATGTAATGCACATGTAAATGAATATTTGAAGTTCAGGGTATATAAACAGAAATGATATAGGATTGGGTTCACTGACTGATTGATGAAAATCAGTGCATGAAAAGGGAGCAAAAACAGTGTCATCAGTGAAGCTTCCAGAAGCAAAGCAAATGGTATTTCAGGAGCTAAAGTGAATTCCAGGTGAAGCGTCACATGATTTATGAATGGCAATGGAGGAGAAGCGTACCTGTGGACTCGTCTGAAAACACCCCGTCTTTCTCATCGATGTGGTCGTAGGTGATTTGCGGGATGGAAAGGGCTCGTTCTGCTCCGGGACCCAGAGAGCCGTTATCACGTTTGGGCTTACGTTTGTATCGCTTGCTCTGAAGAGGCAAGAGTCACAACATTACACAGACTTTTTAAAACAGGGTCCGTACTAGAGATGTCACAATACTCAATATACACTCTAAAAAATGTGGGGTTAAAAAAACAAACAAGTTTTGCGCCTGTCAAACACACGTGATTACTGGACTAAGTAGTCTGACAGCGCTAATACTGTCAAACACACACCAAGTTAACATATACACACACAGTCGGTTATATCTAAAGGGAAAGTAAAATTGCGTGTGTGTATGAGATGCGAGCAGGTCCTGAACACTTGTCCTTAAAGGGACAGTTCACCTCTAAAATTATGTTAATAAAACAACTAAAAACAAGTTATGATTTTAAACTATTTATTTGTATGATAAAGCTGCAAATAAGTATTTGTACTAGGGCTGTGTATTGCCAAGACTCTGGCGATACAATACGTATCACGATACAGGGGTTACGATACGATATATTGCAATATATTGCGATGTTGTAAGAGAGGCAATATATTGCAATATTTCTTTTTTGTGTGTTTTTGTTTATAATTTAAAAGAATAAAGAACACAACCATTAGCCTAAAACACGAGACAACGTATTTTATTTAATTAATACAGTATCATTTATAACACTAATCATATGCAATGTGCAATCTAAGTAAAGGGAAATGTAAAGTGACTGCAGGATTCTTTATGTGTATATGTTTTAAAGGTTCACAGTATAGCAGTGGCTATTTAACACCAGGAAGTGCAGTCCATTTCATGACTGAATGACTGTTTGTTTTATATTTAACACAGTAGCCCCGATCACACAGAACGCGTTTTTGCAGCGAGGGGCGCCTTTTTTGAATGGATTTCGGTTGGCAGAGAGCGTTATGCACGCTGCTTATGCGCCCTCGGCGCCTCGCGTTTTTGAAGGAACGCTGCGAGCGCATGAAGTTGAAAAAAAGTCAACTCTGAGCAGAAAAGCGCGCAACATCATCGCGCTTATTTTCTGTTGTCCAAACGAATGTATGAAGAGGCCGCGGGCCTTCTGTTGTGTTGACCGTTACATTGATTTGACTGACGGGGTTGCCTAGAAACATTAAAGCGCACTGCTCATTTTTGAATGAAAAAACGCTGACCAAAAAAGGGAGTGCAGTGCGCCTCGCGTTTTCGAAACTGAAAAACACGTTCTGTGTGATCGGGGCCTAAAGCTGTTTTCTATAAAGCAGTCTATTGTATAAAGTGCTATTTCAAGTACTGAACTGCAGAGCTGGTGCATCCATATCCACATCGCTATTATCTTTCGTTCTCCTGCCACCGCTGTCAGTTTCGGCATGTGTTTATTTTGTTACTGAGAGGAAAGCGTGCAGTCTTATTCTATCGATATGCTTCTCAGCAGCGCGGGTGACGTCAGGATGTTAAGCGAGCTCTCTGTTTCAATGTGTTTCCCGAGTATTAGATTATAACTTGGCCTATTTTGCAAACAAAATGATTCTTGTCGATTTCCTTAGTGGCTTCTTTTTAGCTGAAGCCAACATGAGTCCACACTTCAGCTCTGTATACTGCAGGAGCGGGATAATGCTATCGTCTTGAGAGCTGGGTTTGCTAATGTAAACACTAGTGATGCACACACTCTTACCTTGCGCTTCTCCGGCTAGAATTCTGTCCCTCAAAGATCTGTTAGTCTGCCTTTAAAATGTCCACCTCCACTCCATTTATTATCCTTAATTATGCACGTTTGAGGTCGTTAGCTGCATAAAGACACCTGTCCACTCTATACAATCAGTAAGAATCCAACTACTAACATGGCCAAGACCAAAGAGCTGTCCAAAGACACGAGAGACAAAATTCCTTCACAAGGCTGGAAAGGGCTACGGAGAAATTGCCAAGCAGCTTGGTGAAAAAAGGTCCACTGTTGGAGCAATCATTAAAAAATGGAAGAAGCTTAACATGACTGTCAATCTCCCTCAGACTGGGGCTCCATGCAAGATCTCACCTCGCGGGGTCTCAATGATCCTAAGAAAGGTGAGAAATCAGCCCAGAACTACACAGGAGGAGCTGGTCAATGACCTGAAAAGAGCTGGGACCACCGTTTCCAAGGTTACTGCTGGTAATACACTAAGACGTCATGGTTTGAAATCATGCATGGCACGGAAGGTTTCCCTGCTTAAACCAGCACATGTCCAGCCCCGTCTTAAGTTTGCCAATGACCATTTGGATGATCCAGAGGTCCAGAAAGTCATGTGGTCAGATGAGACCAAAATTTAACTTTTTGGTCATAATTCCATTAAATGTGTTTGGAGGAAGAAGAATGATGAGTACCATCCCAAGAACACCATTCATACTGTGAAGCATGGGGGTGGCAGCATTATGCTGTGGGGGTGTTTTTCTGCACATGGGACAGGGCGACTGCACTGTATTAAGGAGAGGATGACCGAGGCCATGCATTGCGAGATTTTGGGAAACAACCTCCTTCCCTCAGTTAGAGCATTGAAGATGGATCGAGGCTGGGTCTTCCAACATGACAATGACCCGAAGCACAGCCAGGATAACCAAGGAGTGGCCCTGTAAGAAGCATATCAAGGTTCTGGCGTGGCCAAGCCAGTGTCCAGACCTAAACCCAATAGAGAATCTTTGGAGGGAGCTCAAACTCAGTGTTTCTCAGCGACAGGCCAGAAACCTGACTGATCTAGAGAAGATCTGTGTGGAGGAGTGGGCCAAAATCCCTCCTGCAGTGTGAGCAAACCTGGAGAAAAACTACAGGAAACGTTTGTCCTCTGTAATCACAAACAAAGGCTACTGTACCAAATATTAACATTGATTTTCTCAGGTGTTCAAATACTTATTGTCAGCTGTATCATACAAATAAATAGTTTAAAAAATCATACATTGTGATTGCTTTTTTTTTTTTCGATTATGTCTCTCTCAGTGGACATGCACTTAGGATGACAATTTAGACCCCTCCATGATTTCTAAGTGAGAGAACTTATAATAGCAGGGTGTTCAAATACTTATTTTCCTCACTGTATACTGTAGCTGTCAATCAATGTATTTTGAAGAATATGTAGTTTTAATTTCAGCCTACATTTATTCATTAAATTTCATACTTAAATGCTGCTGTACATCTCTGAGCTGCCACTGTAAATCTTTATATATATATATATATATTTTATATTATACAATACACCAGGAATGTGTACATGTTTTTTTTTTTTTTTAAGTAAAGTTAAGTTTAAGTAAGGGTTTTCAAGTCTTTTAAGTAAAAGAAAGAAAGAATATTGCAATAAAAACATTTTCTTCTTAACCTCTTTCTGTTCCTATCGCCTAAGAGTAGAATAGCAACAAAACAAAAAACGAACCGAAAACCGTGGTTAAAAACCGAGGTGTGTATTAAACCGTGGACTAACTGTATTGTTGCATCCTATATTTTTTGAATCATTTTACTTAAAATACAAATAAATAAAGAGCTAAATATAATTATTTAAAAACATTAATATCAATATTAACCAATACTATAACAACAACAAAATTTAAATAATACCAAAATAAAATTAATGCAAAAATGAATAAAATAATAATGAATAAATAAGATAAAAAATAAAATAATAAAAAGCTAAATGGAATTATTAAAAAAACATATTAAAAATAATATGAATAAAAACTATACTATATAAATAACACTAGTTTGCACTAAACTGAAAGCAACTAATAAAACACTTGATTTATGTTTTCACCCAACTCATATTTCATGTAAAACAATGGCAAATACTCTTCAAATCATTTTACGATAAAGCAAGCAAGTCATACGCGGCATAAGAGACGGGAAATGGTGATTAGTCTCTTTAAACGCCACAAACTCAGAAGAAGAGTGACGTACGAATCCTAAATCAAAAAAACAGAGCCACATTAAATCTCATATAGAATCTGATAAGCAATCGACACAGCGGTTTCAAGAAACTCTTTGTTTCTTCCCACGAGCGGCTGATAAGACTTGCGTAAAAAAATGATTCGTGGGCAAAATCCCACAGATATGAATTTCAAATTTGCCCTTTATTGGAGAGCATCATGAATATGCATTTTGTGAATCTAGAAATTCTGCGGTGACTCTGCAACCTACACAAGCGAATACCTCGGGAGTAATTAATATTAGTCACGTCACACACACAAACACACAACGGCTTCCCACTGGCCTGAATAACTGCTGTAGGGAAATAAATGCAGGCCGGAGGGCTGAATGAGAGGTTTATGAACGGGAACAGTCACACGGCCGCCGCGCTGCCCAATATGTTTGGAGTCAGAGCTACACAAAGATTGTTTTGTTGTTCTTGCGCTACACAAAGGTTTTGCTCCCAGGAGAGAGGCTGCGATGACATCATTGCATTTGACTGCGTCTTTGTGCGGGACAGACAAAAGGGGGGGGCGGTGGGGTCAAGCGGGCGACCGGAGAGACATTAAGGAACCCCCCCGTCCCATGACATCAGGTCTCTCGCCGCGCTTCTCACACCTAAACCTACATCCTGACCTGCTTACTCTTTTATTTCCACGCTGAAAAACGCCCTGTGAAATCCACCGCGGGGTTAAATCCATCACACGGCACACTGTTAATTAAAATGTTGAATGGCAAAAAGCTTCTGGCCCGGTGACAAACACACAAAGTCAATCGAATGCAGTGTTGGGGAAGATAAACTACTCGCTTTGCATCGTCTGAACTAGTTCAATGACGGTCAAACTGTTTTATAATGAGGGGAAATATAGTGCGATACACTACAGGATACTTGTTTTAAAGAGTATTATATATTTTATAATGCTTCACTTTTTTTGATTATTTTTGCAGACACATTTACAAAACACTAATAACACTTTAAAAAAACAAAAACAAATCAAGTCTTGCCCAATGTATTTTCTTGTTGAATATTGTAAACATGTCAAATTAAGGAAGTAAAATTTGTTTAATTTCACGTTTACTCAAAACTGTAAAAGTTTTTGCTAATTACAAACTACACAAAGGATGCATTTATTTGATTATAAATAAAATAAAAAGAGAAACAATTCTAATAAAACTAATAAAAGTGACAAAAGCTCATAACAAAATTACTGAAAACATTAAAACCTGAAAACCAAGCTAATTTAAAATATTAATAAATACTATAATAGCATATAAATAATACTAAAATAACAACAGTTTGCAAATGTATTTACACTGAAAACAACTAATAAAACACTTTAAAACAATTTTAATAAATACTACAATAAATTTAAAATAACTGTTTTCTATGTGAATATATTAAATATTCAGTAAAGTGTAATTTATTCCTGTGATCAAAGCTGAATTTATCATCATTACTCCAGTCTTCAGTGTCACATGATCCTTCACTAATCATTCTCATATGAGGATTTGATGATCAGTGTTGAAAACAGTCATGAATGCTTCATATTTTTGGGGAGAAAATCAAAAATATGGTGATTAAAAGCAGCATCTAAATGCAAAAAAAAAAAAAAAAAAAAAAACGAATCAATGAATCATTTTCTAAACTTATATGAATCATCCAAATGAACTGATTCAGTAAAACAAATCCTCACAACACTACATAAGAGAGAATGCTTGTAAAAAAAAAATCTCGCTGGAAAAGTCTCTGTCACACACTAAATATGCCACATTTAAAGTGGCAAACACATTTCACTTCTGTAATCTGACATATTTCAAACCAGGACCGTGTATTAAAAAGCATTAAGTGCCATCAGAGTGAACTAAAATGAGTCTGACTTAGTAAAAGACAAAGAAAACACTTGGGGGAAAAAGGCACAAAACCCAGCAAAGTAGCCATGTGGAAAATAGTCTGCTATTGGACAAGCTAAAAAGTATTTTACTTCTGCCCAATGTCATCTAAGACGCCCATCACACCCTCTACTGTTCACCTTCGTCCTGCAGGGGCCTTTACATGCATTCTGGGAAACTCACATGAGCCTATAGAAAGGACTTAACGCACAATAAGCCCCTCTAGAAAAATGCTTTCACTGTCTGGGCTTTGCAGTGGCGCGCTACGGAGGCTCAGTCGGGACAATCGACAGGAAGGATCGTGACAATGACCAAAAAAATAACAACACAAAGGGCTTGAAAGACAAGACAGAGACATATCCGTTTGCAGTTTGGGAAGGGAGGGAGCAGGATTGTTTCTCCTCACCAGCCGTCTGAAGTTGCCCGGGCTGGAGTTTTCTGAGTTTATGATGGGGATGTAGTCGCCCGTCAGCACGTACATCTTCCACGTGGCCGGACAGCCGTTGCATTTCTCGCAGGCGTAGCATCTCCACAGCGTCTGAGGTACATATATACAGAGGAGGACAGAGTACACAGCTTCATTACTTTAGTAAAAGTACAGATACCCCTTACAAAATTGTACTCAAGTAAAAGTGCTACAGTCAGATATCCACTTAAAGGGTTAGTTCACCCAAAAATGAAATGTATGTCATTAACTCCTCTCCGTAATGTCGTTCCACACCCGTAAGACCTCCGTTCATCTTCACACACAGTTTAAGATATTTTATATTTAGTCTGAGAGCGTATGCAAGTGTATGCACACTATACTGTCCATGTCCAGAAAGGGAATAAAAACATCATCACAGTAGTCCATATGAGACATCAGTGGGTTAATTAGAGTCTCTTGAAGCAGAGAAAATACATTTGGGTCCAAAAATAACAAAAACTACGACTTTATTCAGCATTGTCTTCTCTTCTGGGTTTGTTTTCAATCCTCAAATAAAGATTCAAACGGTTATGAATCAGCGAATTGATTCATGATTCGGATCGCGTGTCAAACTGCTGAAATCACGTGACATTGGCGATCTCAATCATGAATCAATCCTCATCTGAATCATGAATCAATCCTCATCTGAATCATGAATCAATCCTCATCTGAATCATGAATCAATCCTCATCTGAATCATGAATCAATCCTCATCTGAATCATGAATCAATCCTCATCTGAATCATGGATCAATCCTCATCTGAATCATGAATCAATCCTCATCTGAATCATGAATCAATCCTCATCTGAATCATGGATCAATCCTCATCTGAATCATGGATCAATCCTCATCTGAATCATGGATCAATCCTCATCTGAATCATGGATCAATCCTCATCTGAATCATGGATCAATCCTCATCTGAATCATGGATCAATCCTCATCTGAATCATGAATCAATCCTCATCTGAATCATGAATCAATCCTCATCTGAATCATGAATCAATCCTCATCTGAATCATGAATCAATCCTCATCTGAATCATGAATCAATCCTCATCTGAATCATGGATCAATCCTCATCTGAATCATGAATCAATCCTCATCTGAATCATGAATCAATCCTCATCTGAATCATGAATCAATCCTCATCTGAATCATGAATCAATCCTCATCTGAATCATGGATCAATCCTCATCTGAATCATGGATCAATCCTCATCTGAATCATGGATCAATCCTCATCTGAATAATAAATCAATCCTCATCTGAATCATGGATCAATTCGCTGATTCATAACCGTTTGAATCTTTATTTGAGGATTTAAAACAAACGCGGAAGAGAAGACAATGCTGAATAAAGTCGTACACTGTAAAAAAAATGTTGTTGGTTTTTGTTGGTTTATCTTAAAAAAGTAAGTAACCTGGTTGCCTTAAAATTTTTAGTTTATTGAAATAAAAAATTTGAGTTGATACAATGAAGGACATTTGTTTAATAAATAGAAACTCAAAATATTTTTGTATCTGAACCACATAACATTTTTGATAAATCATGACAATAGCACTATTAGGCATGTTTCACTGCGTCATCAGAAATAAAACACAGATTTACCCAATATGCTTACAAAATCTTTTAATAATATTTTAATAAAGGTTGTCGAATCTTAAAATTTTTTCATTGTATTAACTTACATTTTTTTTAAGGCAAACAGGTAACTTTTTTTCTAAATTTTTTACAGTGTAGTTTTTGTTATTTTTGGACCCAAATGTATTTTCTCTGCTTCAAGAGACTCTAATTAACCCACTGATGTCTCATATGGACTACTGTGATGATGTTTTTATTCCCTTTCTGGACATGGACAGTATAGTGTGCATACACTTGCATACGCTCTCAGACTAAATATAAAATATCTTAAACTGTGTGTGAAGATGAACGGAGGTCTTACGGGTGAGGAACGACATTAGGGAGAGGAGTTAATGACATCAGTTTCATTTAATTTTTGGGTGAACTAACCCTTTAAGTAAAAGTACTACAGTCAGATGTCTACTTAAGTAAAAGTACTGAAGTCCTTGTTTTTAAAAGCACTTGAAGAGTACATTTTCTAAATATTGCATTACTACTGCCACAGCGCTTACATTGATGTACAGGACAAACATCCTAAATGGAGTTATGAAAAATGTTAATACCTTAAAAGTAAAATCCAGTAATTTTCATCTTTTTACCATGTTGCTTTATTTAACGTTTCTCACTTGGCCACAAGGCGGTATCAACAATGGAGACGCTCTGAGAAACCTCTGCTAGAGTTTTAATGGATGTTTTGCTCCCACATTTGAACCTGATTGTGTTAAACACGCCGCATACTCCAGAACATCACGGGTCGGCACATTCCCGGATGGACCTGCTGCGTCTTCATCCTTTGTTTCGTCTCTTATCTAAAAATGACCATGGAGTTAACTTTGGCAGAAAGCTGATTGCTGATAGGCCGTCCCATTCAGTGGCACTGCACAATCCAATCACGCTTGAGACGGAAACAACAAATTGAGGGTTTCCGAGATGTTTTTTTTGTATGTTTTTTTAGTAGTAGTAACGGGTACTTACGGTTATAAATAGAAATGTAGCGGAGTAAAGAGTACAATATTTGCCTCTCAAATGTACTTGAGTAAAGTCATGAGTACTCCCCAAAAATGATACTCGAGTAAAGTACAGATCCCTCAAAGTTGTACACTGTACTCAAGTAAATGTACTCCGGCTCTGCATATATAGCATATTAGGAATGAAATGATCGTTAAACGAGACGTGGTGGCGTTGCAGGAGAAGCGTTCGGTCACCTGTATGAGAGAGGCGGCGGCGGGGATCTGACGGTTGAAATGCTTCTGCCTCTGTTTCTGCTGGACTTTAAGAGCAAAGCCCGATCCCAGAATGCCCTGCACACAGAGGAAGAGCGTTCACATAATCGGCTAACACAAAATAAAGCTTACTATAAAAAAAGAAAAAAGAAAAAAAAAAGAAACTACAATAAATAACAAAATAATCATGAATGATGTTGATAGAGTTTTATACAAATTAGATTTTTTTAATTATAATTATTTTTATCTTAAATTATTATCTGTTATATTTCAATATATATATATATATATATATATATATATATATATATATATATATATATATATATATATATATATATATATAATGAATTTACTATAGAAGTATTATATAATTATTTTTTTAATTTATTTATTCAATATATGAATATATATATATATATATATATATATATATATATATATATATATATATATATATATCTATATATATATATATATATATATATATATTATACTTAATTATAATCATATAATTTTATATTAATTATTACATTTTATATTATAATTAATTATTAGTAAGCAAATATATCATTCTAATAAACGTAAATAATGAAAAAAATGTAATTGTATTATTTATTCTTTATGCATTTTTTATAAAAGTATTATATAATGCATTTTATTAATTTATTGATTATATATTAATTAAAAAGTATATATATTTAATGTTATTATAATTATGTTTATATTAATAATTGTATACATATAGAATTTACTATAAAAATATTTTATATAAATTTATTTTTTATTAATTTATTATACAATTAGTATATAATAACATATTGATATATATATATATATATATATATATATATATATATATATATATATATATATATATATATATATATAAAAATAATAAAATGTATTTATTGAGTATGTATACATTTCTAATTATATACACAAGTTATACTTTTATATTTTGTTACTGCTGTAAGTGTTTTTTATTTAGTAATTGTGTCTGATTCTTATGTTGCAGATGCATGTTATATAATGTGTAACATGAGGAGTGCGGGCCCCTGAGGCCCCTGGAGGCCCTATCACTCTTAAATGGACCACATTAACCCCAGACCCCATTACTGGAGGGCCTCCATAGGAAAACACTGCCCCGGGGCACCAGACAAGCTCAGAGAATGTGTGTGTGTGTGTGTGTCTAAAAGAGAAAGAGAGCAGTCAGTGTGTTTACCGCAGGCAGAGCGAAGAAGGAGATGGCAAACACGCTAAAACAGGAGGCGATGGCCTTCCCGATCCACGTCTGAGGGACTTTGTCTCCGTAGCCTATTGTAGTCACCGTGACCTAAGAGAAAAACAGTATGGGATTCACAGTCATCAGCTTTAATGATGTTAGCTAAGATGTGAGAAAATGGACAAAACCACAAAGACGAGACCGTAGGAAAACCCCCTAGCAACATACTATAAACCACTCAGAACAACTTGCAACTCACTAAAAAAAATCACTTTGAATACTTTTTCAGCTGCATAGAAATGCCTGGGCAAACCCAAGCGTCTAGAATACTATAGCAACTCATTAAAAAACCCCAAGAACATCTTAGCGACCACAAAGAAATGGGCTAAAACACACAGAACACCCAGGCAACCAAATAACACCATCCTGGCAACCTACAAACCCCGACGGCTAGTTCAGCACAGGCACAAAACTATTTGTTAAAAGTGAAATTCTAGTTTAACGTCGATCTTCACCAGACATTATGTCTACACAACATGGTTTATTTACATTTTGGAAGCACCAAATACACAACACATGGAAACGTCAGACGTGTCAAATTAAAGGACATCCAAGTCCATTTTCTAAGGCGTCTATTGAAGTTCACGCTCGGTTCGCTTTTTCCCTAATCCTGCACAAAACGTCGGGTTTCAGCTAACGCAGGAAAACAAACACGCCTGTAGCAGCGCGTGAAAGTGCCGTCCATTTGAGAGGGCTTTCTGGTGACGAGGTGTGTTTGCAGTCTTTCCATTCAAGACAGACAAAAAGAGCTAAAGTAGGACGAGGCGTCAAACAAGTGCTCTGGGTGGCGAGAGAGTTTAATCCCACCACTGAACATCCAAAAGACCACAAAGGCCACGGCAAGAGGGAGTCCACAGTCACCAGGATTCAAGTGCCATGGGTGGCGCCCCAGACTGTGTGTGTTTGTGTGTGACTTCAGGACCCCTAATATTCTCCAACCAACCGATTCACGTCGAGTTATTGAGTCACAGAGTTCAGTCGATGCTCTACGTGTGTGGCAAAACCAAAGCTAACATCTCAGTGTGTGTGTGTGTGTGTGTGTGTGTGTGTGCTTGCGTGTGTGTGGGCTGCGATTACAGCTCTAGTTTTTTTCCCTTCTTGTCTTTAATCTTGCTAAATTTATCTGCACACTGCTCTTCTTCTTTTTTAATTAAGATATATCATTTCTGACATGTTTAAGAGCAATGTGAGAAATATAGCTACTTTTTATAATTTGTTTTATAATTGTAAATATGCTAAAAGTTTGGACACATTTACTCCACTATTTATTCTATTTACAATTTATAATTGTTGTTAATAATATTTATCTCAGATAATGACACTTTACAATAAGAGTTAAAGTCAATGCATAAATAAATACCTTAACAAAATTATTGCTCATTGTTAATTGATATTAGATTACTTCTTGGATTAGATCACTTCAGAATAAACATTTCCTGATAATTTTTGTCACGGGTGACCTTTCCTACGTGATTACGTAATACGTGGCGCATCACAGAACAGCTCAAGACAAACATTGGTGTTTAAAAAGTATAGTAATGTTGATATGTTTTTAGAAAGTGACCAATGGTTTTGCTAGATAAGACTCTTATTCCTCGTCTGGGATCATGTCGAGCTCTTTGAAGCTGCATTGAAACTGGAAATAAGACCTTCAACCCATTGGTAAACCCATAATTTATTTATTTTTGACTGAAGAAAGAAAGATATTAACTTCTTGGATGACATGGGGTGAGTAAATTATCAGCAAATATTAATTCTGAAGTGAACTAATCCTTTAATGTCAGCTGAGATTCATTTATTAAAATCAAGGGCCTTAATCTAACACTCTCAAGCGTCAAATGCCAGTAAAAATTGGCGTTGGCGATTATATAAAACAATGTAACTTGCCATTTTGCCGGTAAAATTTTTATGCATTCTAACAATGCATGAACGTGAGCAATGCTCGGACAGGCGCTGCATATTCACAAAAGTTTAACTCTTTGCGATATTCAAGATGAATTTACATTCTTTTCTTTACTCGCGCGCTGTGTGGAAAGTTTTGTGCACACATCCGAAGCGTGCGCTCAGAAAGCCGCGTCTCAGACAGCATGCGGACACTAAACTGAGCTCTCTTTCACGTCTTCTTACACTTGAGTGGAAACTCACACAAAATAATGTCAAACATTAGCGAGTATCCCAATAACATGGTTGGTTATGTCTAAAGTAGATGTAAACAGTTTGGATTTCAGTCATATAATGATGTAATATTTAGCATTTTATATGGCGCTAATAGCTACACCTGCTTAGCATTTATAATGTAAACATCCATTATTGAATGTTATATACAGCTCTGAAAAAAATTAAGACACCACTTAATATTGAAAAATCAGTGCTCTCTTAATTTTTCATGCTAACCAAATGAAGTTCACTAATGCTGAATGGAAGCTCACTGTAAAGACTTTAGATACTCAGTTCATAGTAAAGTGTGTACAAACTCTTGACTGCTAGTCTTTAATATTTAAATCTGTTAAACTACATCTTTTAAGCTTCTCCAAACTTAAAAAACATTTGAAAACTTTCATTATGCACATCTCCTTTCTTGAAAGAAACCGCGAGGCCAGAGGAAACAGCAGCAGCTTTGTTAAAGTTAGCGAGGAGCTGAGCGTCTGGCGAGAGCGGTTATGATTCATGTCGTTTCATCATACGGCTCTGGATGTGTCGCGCCAGCTGTGCTCTGCACCTGCAACTCCAGAGAAGACAAACACAGACGAGAAACCAAACGGAAAAATAAAGATTGCTTTAATGTCTCGATTGTTTCACTTACACAATAAGAGAACGGTCTGCTTGCATTTCTTCTGAGAAAAAGTCCACAGTGATCTCACATGTGTCTCCTCGAGAGTTTCAGAAGAGACCTCAATGTCTCAAACACTGCTCAAATTCTCAAACTACTCATTTTATAGCATTATACCCTTACTTTACGGTAATTATTAAAGGAAGGACATATTTATCAGCTTTAATATACTGGACACGTTTCACATATATCGTACATCCCTAGTTTTTACACACACACACACACACACACACACACACACACACACACACACACACACACACACACACACACACACACACACACACACACACACACACACACACACACACACACACACACACACACTCTTGTAAATGACCAGTTTTATATTTATCCGTAGTATATAATTTGATTGTTCTGTGCTTCTTGTGAAGTTCTTTCCCTCACTAAAATACACAGTTTTGTGTAACCTTTTCTAAAAAAATGTTTGCTTCAAATCAAATGTTGTGATTCACCTCGTACATGCTTGGTTTAGTTCATGGTAGAAGACTTTTTGAAAATCCCTATGGGAGAAATGAACGAAAAAATTTCCTCTGGAACCAGCGCTGCTGAAAAAAGGGTTTTTAGGTTTTACGAGCTGTTCAATGCATGACACTTAATTACAATCAAAAACTAATGTATTCAAGCTAAATCCATAAACTGATGGGAACCCCTAAAAGGCTCCATGAAGTGCCCGACGGAACGAAGGATTCTCTTTATAAGAGTGTAAGCTAACAATGTTCTTCAAATATTTTTTCCTTTCCAAGTTCAAGTTGATTCCATCTGTAATTCCTCCCTTCAATCTGAAGTTTTGTAGACTTCACAGAGACAAAAGCGAGTCCACCCCCATCGAGGGTTTCTCAATGCCACCTCCTCCATACAAACAATGGCTTTTGTCCCGGATTCGAGGGCCAACGGGTGGCCATACGCTTTCTGACCCTCTTCCCCGAGAGGAACAGCCTCTGCAATTAAAGGTTTAATTAACGGATCCGACACTTTACGGCACGGAGGAGAAAGCTCTTGAGCGAGAGGTGAAAGGGACATTGGCCAAGCTTTTGTAGCTCTCGGATTCCCCCGTACGATTGGTTTCTCATTACGGTTCACGCTAAATTCAGCTTTTTAATTAACTGCAATGGAAACCTCATCCAGGGCCGATTCCAACAGCCTTTCGAGTGGGTTGATTTGGAGCTGGATGTTTTACGACACCCTTTTCTTGTGTGGTTTGTAATGTGACAGAACAAAGAAAATCGCACCCATTCTAGAGCCTCGAGTCTCTGTTGTGGGTATAAACATTCTCACCGTCCCAAAGCAAGACCTCGAAACTCACCAGACCTCCCCAGCTATTTAAGCCATTACTGTTCATCTAACATTGCCATATAACACCCATGAACAAACCAAACGGAGGCTCTGCTCCGAAACTGAGTAAAGTCCCTAAGTAGGCATCATTTTAAAGGTGGGGTAGGACGGACTGATCTAAAACACTTTTGTCCAAATTTGTTTAAACTTTCTTTATATGTCAATACATGATTAAAATGTAAGTTCTCTGAAAAGGAGAGTATAAAAACCGAGTGACTCTAGACTTTTTAATCTGCAATAAATACCGCTCATTATTTTCATTCGGGACGAAACAAATGATTGGCTGGGGCGACTGTCACTCTCTCTCGCTACCATGGCGACCACCGCTTTCGCTACAGGATCTGCCCACATGCGCACGCTCGTTTGATTTGAGTAGTTCAAGAGGCAAGAAACCTAGGCAAAATAATGGCAGAGAAAGAGCATTCAAAACTCACAGTGCAGGGTTTTACAGTCAGCGAAGGCAAACAATGCAAAAAAAGGAAGACCGTACGAGAAAAGGCAATGCACAGAAAGTCTTTGGATAAACAAAGAAATCAAACGCGAGTAAATATCTGCGTGGCTTTTCAACGATGGTGAGAACTGAGGGACCTGAAAAACGACTCATTGCTGGCTGTATTTCTGCTGGACAGGTCATCTTTCATTTTGATTATACATTTGTTTGGTTTATGTTTCCATGAAGCATGTATCAAGAGAACATGAAGCTGCCTAATATAGCTAATACCATTACTTAGCATAAAGTTACAATGTTATACACTTAGCCATTAGTAGAGATGATAAATACTCAATGTTTAGCTCAAGTTGATTGCTGTTGTGTTGAATTTCGCAAAATTAACTTTAGATAACTAAATGCCTGTGTAAAAGCTAGTACACCGCATCCAGGAACTATTTGTAGAGCTAAGTTAGCTTTAGCTCTGCTAATCAACAATGCTTTCATCATGGAAACTCTTACATGCAAAACACAGTATATGTTATGAATCTTACCTGAAATTCATCTTCATCACAGTATAACTGATGTTATTGAAAAAAACATGATGCTACCGGTTTTCTTTGCCTTATAAAATCAAACAAAAATATATTTTAAACTTTACCATTCTAGCTTGACAGTGAGTACTAAAAGACATCTTATTTGTTTATATTCATACTGATAAAGTCAGATGTTTTATTACATGTGATTCTGACATGATGTCACTACATGCACACCGCTCCTCTCAGGTCAATAATGCTCTTCCAGCTGAGCGGCCGGTGTAGCGCGTTCATGTGTTTTGGGGGTGTGGCTTTGGAAAGAGCCCAGAAAGGAGAAGGTGGAGTGGATGGAAATAATGAGCAGTCTTTAAAACAGTCGTGAGAGGTCTACAGACACTCAATTTTTATACTTTCTTTTTCAGAGTACTTACATTTTAATTATGTATTGATATATAAAGAAAGTTTAAACAAGCTTGGAAAAAAAAAGTTTTTTAACCAATTCCTACCTTTTCTACCTTTAAGGTACGCACCTGACATGAATTCAGGTAGGCCGTATAATTACTCTTTATATGATACCTCACTCTGGCTCAAATCTACACTCCCAGAAAAAAAAAGTATAGTTGAGGTACAATTTTGTTCCTTGGGGAACAAAAAAATATAACTGTACCTTTAAGTATGTCACCATTGTTGAGACTCATATACTGATTCTTGATACTCTGTGTGTCTATACATTTCCCCATTTACAAATGTTTTTAAAAATCAATATTTAAAACATCTGATCTGTAACAAGCAAGTATTGTTGGTGATTATTATTTAGTGATGAGTTTAGTCAAACAATATTCTTCCTGATACAGTTTGTTTAGCTTCTTTTGTTTTGAGCAATTATGTGTTTTGGTTACACTGTAACAAAAACCACAAACTTACTTCCAAGTCAAACTGCCCACCTAAAGAAAACACTGATCTCCATAATGGTGAGCAAACTTTTTCAATAAAACATCAAAAGCTAAACCTGTTAATTCTCAAAAAGAGCTTCTAAAGATGTCAGAGTTGGAACCAAACTCTGCAGGACAGCGGCTCACTAGGACCGAACTGAGGAAAACAGTGGTATAATTGTACCCTAAGGACCAATTTTGTACCAATAACCACAAAATCCGCACCGGATCATGGGCGGGGCGGTTGACGCAAATGGGCGTGTCTCTACTTATAATTACTTTTGTTTTATACAAACTGTTCAATCAACTATCACAAACTATGCATCACTTGAAAGCTAAAACACTCCAGATTCATGTTCTGAACTCGTTTTTGCAGTAAATACACATGAGAGAAAAGGGTTAAATGAAATGCTGAAGCACTAGCTATTTTTACATTAGCATAATAAACGCGGTACTCATCTTTCATCTCCTATTGTGCAGATCAGATCGGACGAATCCACGAAACAACAGCATACATGTCCGTGTAAGAGTCCACTCTTCAAAATGCATCCCACTTTTTAATCCAAAACATCGAAGAAGAAAAAAAAGGGGAAAAAACTAAAACTTCTCCGTTGTTTGCATGAGCCTTTTGCGTTAGAGTAATCAATCATGTCCATTTTCAATGAAATAGCGATTATAATCATTATTTTGACAATCTCCCCTGTACTGTGGACTGTTCCGGTCATATTAAACCCTCCCAGGTCTCTCTCCTTCAATCACAGGCTCTCTGAGGACACATGATAGGAAGGGAGCGCGTTACTGGCTGCTAAAGCTGTCAGTCAAATGCGCCCATGCTTTTAGTTGGATAAGTCAGTCAATGCCTAGTCAATAGATAAAAAAATAAAAAAATAAATATATATATATATTTATTGCAACTGTCCAAACTCTCCAAATTAATGTAGAAACATCTTAAAGACAGTATATTATAACTGTGTTGTAATGTCTTTTTATGAACTCCAGCATTACTGATACTATTGTAGACATTACTGATGTCTCTATGAAAAATTAGTTATAGACATTCGACACTACAGTATAATTGAAAGATATATCAATTGCAACTTTTATCAGGCTTTAAAAAAAGAATAACTTTTAATTTAAGTGAACTTCACATAAACCTGTCACAAGTCATGTCATCGTCTCCTGTGTTTTTTCCCTGTACTTCCTGGTTTTCTGTTTTGTCACGTTCCTTTGTTTCAGTTTCCCGCCTCAGTTCAGCTCCCGCGTCTGTTAAGTAATGTCAGCTGTGTATCATCATTCTGTTCCACCTGTCCCCCTCGTTAGCCCTGTCTATTTAGTTCCCTCATGTTCATTCCTTCCTTGTCCAGTCTCCGTTATACATACGTTGTTGTTGTTCATGTTTTGCAAGTGTTCTATGTTTCTGGTGAAGTCAAGTATATCGTTAATAAAGAGTCTTTGAGTTTGGAAGTCTTGGTATCTCCTTCCTTGGGACAACAACCCGTAACAGAAGACCGGACCCACTAACCAGACTTCCTGTGCAAAAGGTGAATTCCTGATGCCCACTTCTCCCGAGTCCCCAGCCATGGACCCTGCAGCAGAGAGGCGCCTGTGGGGACTCCAGCACTGCGGGCGGCCGCTGGAGAGGTATGTGGAGAAATTCACTGAGCTCGTACATCTGGTGAACTGGCCAGATGCCCCTCTTAACGCGGTGTTAATGATGGGTCTGGATGAGGACACTTTCCCGTTCCGAGAAGCCCCTTGTTCCTATTCCCTGGTCGAAACTATCAATTTGATCCTGTTCTTAAATGGTTCCAAATTCGAGATAGAGGAGAATGAGTGTCTTCCTCATCCAGACCCCTCAGCAGCACTCGCAGCCAGGCCGGTTCGCCACCCGCCGGGATCCTCCACCTGCCCCTCCAGGGGACCGTCCGCCGACGAAGTCGTGCCAGTCAGGCGGTCAAGGAGGCCGATGAGGGCCCGCAGAAGGGCCGCACCGCCCATCCAGAGCACCGCCACCACCCCTGAGCCAGAGGAGGGCTAGCTCATTGACTTCGGGACTGAGCCCGCCCCAGCACTCCGAGAGTCCGCCCCAGCGCTCCAAGAGTCCGCCCCAGCGCTCCGAGAGTCCGCCCCAGCGCTCCTTTAGTCCTGCCTAAAGCCCACTCCGCTGCCTCCAGAGTCCGCTCCGCTGCTCCCAGAGCCGCACCAAGGCTGCCTAAAGCCCACTCCGCTGCCTCCAGAGCCCGCTCCGCAGCCTCATGAACCCGCTCCACTCCCTCCAGAGTCCGCTCCGGGGACTCTGGAGGACCGAAAAGGACTGAAAAGAAGGTTTTGGGTCAAGGCTCAACTAGTCCAAAAAAAGAACAGAGTCTGAAGGGGATTATGCTAATCTTGTACAGGATCTAAAACTTTATCATGTCCGGTTCTGCACTTACTTTCTAAAGTATGTGGGACAATTTGAAGATCTCATCCCGCTACAGCAGCTCATCTGACGAGACTAACTAACACACACTGCAGTGACCAATCGATCCGAGCAGATGTTTCCAGTCGAGTCACAAATGTGAACATTTCAATGCCACAGATGTACTGATGGCAACACGTTCACTTTCCATAATCGCAGACACAATGTTTTGAAAAAAATCTACAATTTATCACTAATACTTTCCAAACCATGTTGAACTCTAAAATTGTGAGTAAATCAAAGCCATAAATCTAAAGTTGTGCTCCAAATTTGAGGTTTATATCTCAAAAAATGAGCTTTCAGTCTGATTTTGTTTGGGCGCAATACCAAACACTTCCACTAGATGAAATCAGTCTCTCACTCATTTCTAATGTGCTCATTTTTGACTGCAAACAATACAAGTGACTATTTCTTCCAGGACCATTTAACCTTTTTGTGTTCACACTGCAAGTGTCAAACCCTTTACCAAGTTTCATATCATTCCAATGAAGTAAAAACTACACTCTATCAAACCGCCATAGGGTTAAGAGTGTGTATCCTTCACGGAGAATGCAATCCCACAATGAATTATGACAGATGGTGGAGAAAGCAGGAAAATGCAATAAAAATACTTGAGATGCATTCAACTTTGAAAAGAGATGTTATCTACTGCGATCTTCCGAAAGCGCTTCTGTTCAACAGACAAGAAACTTCATGATGAAATGACCTGCTGATTAGACAGATAATGCCAGATCTCCAGAGGGCAAGATTTTAATTATATAAAAACCACAAACCCACTTAATGGTGAACTACTCAGATGATTCATGGAAGACAACTAAAATGATTTATGTGATGGTCTTGATTCATGTGCCTTACCGAAAAGACAGAATAGCTTTCCGAATAAGATTTACTTAGAATGGAAACTAGTCTAGTCTGTGGCCGGTTGCATAAACTGCTTCGACTAGTCTTACAAGTTAGTCATCTAATTGTTTTCTTCAAGACTGGTCATAACTTTTTTAAGTCATGAAAGGTTTAAATTAAATCCGAAGTTACCCCTTTAGTTTGCCTTTATTGGGAAAAAAAATGTGTCAGATAAACACCTTAACAGAACTACATCCCTAATTCTTTAGACACAATATGACTATGCATATGTTTATGCAGCTGGCGCTGGTCTTATCTCTGCTTGTCAGCTCCAGTAACTCCAGTTTCTGCTGAAGAATGAACTCACCACGCCCCACCACAGAGCATCAGCGTAGCTGGAAAAACCCGTCTTCCCCTCCTCGTCTACTGCGTCCTTCTCGGCCAGATACACAAAATACGAGGAGAAGATCAGCCCCAGGAACCCGATGTACAGTGTGGTGATCAGCTCCTGAAACGGGGGAAAAATGTTTTCAATATCAAGTTTTTAATGTTAAAACATACACAGAAATGTTAATAAATAAGGTGCGGAATTTAGCATTACGCAATTTTTTTAGGAACGTGCTAAGATCTTAGATGTTACCATTCATTTTTGCAAATTTCCTTTCATAGTCCTGTGGTGTGAAAAATTACTATTTTAAACTTTAAATACGATCCATGTAATCTATGAATTAATATGATGCCACATAAACTCCATGCTATTAACAAAAAAAAAGTTTAATAAAAATATATAAATGAAAGAAAAATTATGAAAAATTAATGAACAAACAAACAAATAAAGGTAATATTTTTAGATTAACTTGTGGGGTTATGCATGTGCATATATATATATATATATATATATATATATATATATATATATATATATATATATATATATATACACATCATGCATACAATTGATTTATTTATTTTTCTGTCCACGAAGAATCAAAATCTTTGTGTAACACTTTATTTGTCATTGTTACATATGTTACATGTAGTTACTACAGTAATAACATATTGCATAATTTCATGCAACAACCCTAAACCAAACTCTATATAATAAGAACATGTAGTTTCTTAATATCATATAACAGAGTAACAAAGACACCTGACAATTAACTGTAACCAAACTTGTATAGATTTTTTGGTACATTTATAGTGAAATATATACATGCATGACTAATAAGAACGCTGATTAGTTGCACAGTGTATGGTGTGTGTGCTCATTGCTCATTTTGAGACGTGGCGTATGCCATGGAGTATAAAAGCACCTAAAAAGGCAAAACGTCCTGAAATGTGAAGGCACACGGTGAGCTGAATGAATTAGCCCAATCATGCCTAATCCACTGAGAACCTCAGCCCTTTCATAAGACCTGCATCAACGGTGAAGGGATTGAGAAAATGTGTGTGAAGCAGTCGGATTTAACATGTGAAGCCTTAGATCAGTGAAACGGGAGCTCTCCGCTTAGATTATCGTAATGTGAATTCCTGAGACCATATTTGGAGAGAAAATCTGAGGTTGGTTTCGCCGGACGTGTGCTGATTAACTCTGTTTGATGAAATCAGTGGGCTTCACTGTACTGTGAAGCATTAACGTGAGCATTATGGTCATGGCGCAAACCAAGCGTACCTGTCGATGAATAAAAACCACTGAACCCAGAAGCCTCCATGTTCCACCCTGACGATCCACATGCAACATACGCAATATCTGAAGGAAACGGATCCCTCTGCAAGTTCACAGACACAACACATTAGTCAACACACTACAATAAACATCAGTGAACATCAGCTGTCCTGATCAAACACGTGTGTGATGATATTTCTGTGTGTGTTAGTCGTATCTGTACCTGATTGCGGATGTGGCAAACACTTGCCCATTGGAGCCGACGCTCAGAACCACGACAGAAGCGACGACCACGATCAGATCTGTGTCAAGAAGAGGTCATTCATACACAGAGCTTTCTGAAATCACAAACAATCTCGGTAGCGATTAAGGTCTGTAAATATGACATTTCAGCGAAGTTAAAATAGTGACATTATGGTTAAAGAAAAACGAAATATCTATTTAAAAACTGCTGATGTTACCAGGGTTATTAAAGTTTATTATATTAAAACCTAAACAATAAAAAAAGATGTTATTTTATTTCAGGAAACATTTAAGCTTAATGTGTACAAAAATAATTAAAACAAAAAAAATACAACTAATAAAAATGACAATTTTAAAAATATATATATTTGTTAATAAAAAATATTAAAATAAAAACTATTATAGTATCTCAATTATAGTCAAATAAATGGTAATTTAACTGGACATACACCAAAATCTTTAAAAATTAAATAAATGAAAAAAATATTGAAATTGAGATACATTTCCAGTGTGGGCAGTGAACCGACACTGTAATAATTTCTTGGTTTATTATTTTAATTTGACTGTCAACATTGAAGACATATCAGATAAAAAATACAAAATATGGCAGACAATCCAGATTATAATGTACAGTGTATACTCAAGTATTGATTGACGTGTGTATTCTGCAAGCCGAACGGCTCATCGCCATTTATTGGAAAAAGACAGAAAGGACTACTATAACTCGATGGTTACGGGAAATATCTTCATGCATTGCAATGGAAAAGATAACCTACATTATTAAGGATAAAGAAGACAAATTTAAGAGGGTCTGGAGTCCCTTTTTATTCTTTATTGAACATTGGGATATTAACCATATAATAGAGGAGGAACAAAATGGATTTACAGTGCACTATATTAACCCTACTTTATTGCTTATATCTCTGGTTATTTACTGTAATGTATTGTTAACTCTGGCTCGCAAAGTACATATTGTATTACCCAATGTTGTTTTGTGCACTTTTCTTGTAATATGAGCCCCTGTTTGTTTGTTTTGTACTAGGGCTGCGCAGTATATCAAAATTATCGAAATATTGCAAATGTGCATATCGCGATTTGTGGTGGGACTGCATCAAGGATCGGCTCTGAGCCCCTTCTTGTTTGCGGTGGTGATGGACAGGCTGACAGATGAGGTCAGACAGGAATCTCCAGGGACTATGATGTTAGCGGATGACATTGTGATCTGTAGTGAGAGCAGGGAGCAGGTGGAGGAAAGTCTAGAGAGGTGGAGGTTTGCTCTGGAGAGGAGAAGAATGAAGGTTAGTCGCAGCAAGACAGAATACATGTGTTTGAATGAGAGGGAACCGTGAGGTTACAGGGAGAAGAGGTAAAGAAGGGGCAGGATTTTAAGTACTTAGGGTCAACAGTCCAGAGCAATGGGGAGTGTGGAAAAGAGGTAAAGAAGCGGGTGCAGGCAGGTTGGAATGGGTGGAGAAGTGTCAGGTCTGTTGTGTGATAAGTGTACCAGCAAGAATGAAAGTAAAGGTGTACAGGACAGTAGTGAGACAAGCGAGGTTGTATGGTTTGGAGACGGTTGCACTGAGGAAAAGACAGGAGGAAGAGCTAGAGGTAGCAGAGCTGAAGATGTTGAGGTTCTCTTTGGGAGTGACGAGGATGGATAGGATCAGGAATGAGTACATCAGAGGGACAGCACATGTAAGATGTTTTGGAGACAAAGTTAGAGAGGCCAGGTTGAGATGGTTTGGACATGTTCAGAGGAGGGAGAGTGAATACATCGGTAAAAGGATGCTGAGGTTAGAGCTGGAGGTCAAGAGGAAGACCAAAGAGGAGGTTTATGGATGTAGTGAAGGAGGACATGAAGGTAGTCGGTCTGAGAGAAGAGGATACAGAGGATAGAAATAGATGGAGGCAGATGATTCGCTGTGGCGACCCCTGAAGGGAACAGCCGAAAGAAGAAGAAGAAGATATATCGCGATATGCATATCGCCACGACACGCAATATCCGAAAGATTTATAGGCTACTTTAACATTTTGAAAAGTGCATGTTTTAGGTCGGCATATAGCAGAAAATCGACTGGGCACACGACTGTTATTTATGTGACTTGTTTGATGTTAAAAAGAGTTATTAAATGCAATAACTTGCGAAAAAACAACTCCTTGCAGTCTTGTGCTGTCTGACACACAGACACACACACACACCGAAACGTGCGCACAAGCCGCCTCACTGAAAGTGTGATCCCTTCAGTTCTGTTTTGTGTCTTGTTACACACTACCAAATTTAGTTTTTAAATAATTAAAAAATATATATAATTTAAATAGATTTTACACACTAATAGCAATATCGTATCGCATATGGAATATCGCATTATTTAACAAGGTATTGTATATCGCATTTTTCGGTAATTATATTGTCACAGAACGCTCAACAGCGCCTCCTCCTGGTTTCACCAGATCCCTCTCTCCTGCGTATTAGGACTGCATTCTCCTGATTAACCTCATTATCATTGCATCATTATCACCTGTGGACCCTCAGCTCACCTTTATCTGGACTGCTATGTTCTTTGTTCATTTGTGAAGTCTTGATTTACCTACACGCTGTCTCTAGCTCATTTCTCGTGGTTGCTCTTGTATTTTTGACTTGGACTCTGATATCGTTTTTGCACCTAAGCCGCCTGCCTCTGACCTATGCCTGTTTGACCTACGTTTCTTGGATTTCCCTTATTTGATGCTGTTTGAACTGTGTGTCTGCACTCCTCTGCAGTCTCTCCTGTATTAATAAAATACTCCAGATGGATCCGAACGCCTCAGTCTCTTCGTCACATACAACCCCAAATCAGAAAAAGTTGGGACAGTATGGAATATGCAAATAAAATAAAAAAGTGATTTCTAAAATTACTTTGACTTGTATTTCATTGCAGACAATATGAACACAAAATATTTCATGTTTTGTCTGGTCAACTTCATGCCATTTGTAAATATGCATCCTTTCCTGTCATTCAGACCTGCAACACATTTCAAAAAAAGTTGGGACAGTAAAGCATTTACCACTTTGTAATGTTGCCATTCCTTTTCACAACACTTAAAAGACGTTTAGGGACTGAAGACACCAAGTGATGAAGTGTTTCAGGTGTAATTTTGTCCCATTCTTCCTGCAAACAAGTCTTAAGGTGGGCAACAGTACGGGGTCTTCGTTGTCGCATTTTGCGCTTCAAAATGCTCCACACATTCTCTATTGGAGACAGGTCGGGACTGCAGGCAGGCCAGTCAACTACCCGTACCCTCTTCCTCCGCAGCCAGGGCTTTGTAATGTGTGCAGAATGTGGTTTTGCATTGTCTTGTTGAAATATGCATGGACGTCCCTGGAAAAGATATCTTCTTGAAGGCAGCATATTATGCTCCAAAATCTCAATGTACTTTTCAGCATTAATGGTGCCTTCACAGAAGTGCAAGTTACCTTTGCCAAGGGCACTGACACAACCCCATACCATGACAGACCCTGGCTTTTGGACTTGCTGCTGGTAACAATCTGGATGATCCTTTTCTTCTTTGGTCCGGAGCACACGGCGTCCATTCCTCCCCAAAAATACCTGAAATACTGATTCGTCTGACCACAGTACACATTTCCACTGTGTGATGGTCCATCCCAGATGCCTCCGAGCCCAGAGAAGTCGCAGCGCATCTGGACACTGTTAACATAAGGCTTTCTTTTGGCACAGTACAGTTTTAACTGGCATTTGTGGATGTAACTACGTATTGTGGTACTTGACAAAGGTTTGCCAAAGTAGTCCTGAGCCCATGTGGTGATATCGCTTATAGATGAATGACGATTCTTGATGCAGTGCCGCCTGAGGGATTGGAGATCACGGTTGTTCAGCTTAGGCTTGCAGCCTTGTCCTTTACGCACTGAAATTCCTCCAGATTCCTTGAATCTTGTAATTATGTTATGCACTGTTGAATGTAAAATATCCAAATCTCTTCCTATCTTTCTTTGAGGAACATTGTTTTTAAACATTTCAATAATTTTCTCACGTATTTGTTGGTAAACTGGCGATCCTCGGCCCATCTTTGCTCCTGAAGGATTAGATCTTTCTTGGATGCTGCTTTTGTACCAAATCATAATTTCAATCACCTGTTGACATCACCTGTTTCAAATCACATCATTAGTTAACCCTTTTACCTCATTACTAGCCCTAAATTGCTCCTGTCCCATTTTTTTTTTAAATGTGTTGCAGGTCTGAATGACAGGAAAGGATGCATATTTACAAATGACAGGAAGTTGACCAGACAAAACATGAAATATGTTGTGTTCATATTGTCTGCAATGAAATACAAGTCAAAGTAAATTTAGAAATCACTACTTTCTTTTTTTATTTGCGTTTTCCAAACTGTCCTAACTTTTTCTGATTTGGGGTTGTATATGTGCTGTTACAGACATGTGATGTGCATCGCGTGTTCAAGAAACATGTACAATGTAACGGGGTCACAACATTCAGCTTCACATACTATATTTAAAATGAGTCTGCAGCGTGTCGTTTCTACTGTAGTAAGCAGTATGCATTCAAACAGACACCTATAATGGAGATGGGCTTCCTGATGAACCGCAGACGGCCTTTAATGCCCACATATTTGCTCCGACAGCCTGCCGACCACAGCCGGATCACGTACTCCGTCCCGAAAAACACCACCAGCACGATCTCCTGCGGAGCAGAAACAAACAGGTGGATCTTTGTATGCATACAGTATGTGTGTCTACAAAAAGTCCCAGAGCGGTGCGATCGGGGCCGGAGGGGTTACGTACACACTGATCCGGGGCTCCGCTCTGACCTCTGATTATAGTTGGACCATGAACGGCTCAGGGGTTTCTGGGGAGATCTGGGTGGCCTGACTGCAGTTTGCTTACTTAAGTCAGAAGAGCACCAGCAATAACGAGTCTACTAGCAGGAGCACACAAACTGCCTATATACACACAAAGATCATTTCATTGCTCAGCTGTTGTTTTTCCATAGCTCAGAAGACATAATGGAGCTGTTATGTCACATTTAGGGGACAACTTTGCCTTTCTACTAAAATTAATTTGGAGAAATAAAAACAGGACAGAAACGGCTGGCATCCAGTAAGAGTCTAGAGCTATGAATAAGGAGCAGCTCGGATCATTTAATAAAATTATATAAAATAATAACAAATTCAAATAATAATAATAATAATAATAATAATACAATGAAATACATTAATTAATAAAATAAAATAAGCAATAAATTAAAAGGAAATGTGGGAGTCTTAGCTGGAGACATAATTGGGGTTCTCAAATGTGTCTCATTCAGGGGTTAACCCTTCTTCTATTATTCTTTAGGAGTAATAAAAACAGACACAAATGAGACAATAACTGGCATGCAGGAAAAGTCTAGAGGTATAAAATGAATGTGGAGCCATTTGATGTGATATTAAAATAAAATATAATCAAATTCATAAATAATAAACATTTAATTAAACAATAAAGTAAACAATAAATTAGAACAAAATTGCATTTACATTTAATCATTTAGCAGACGCTTTTATCGAAAGCAACTTAAAAATGATTTTAAGGTGCCGTGTGTTATTTTTAGCGGTGAGGTTGTGAATTGCCCCCCACTCCTTTTCGGAGCCCTTAGAGAAGCTACGGTGGCTGTCACATGACAAAAATGACGTCGTCAGAGAGAGCAGAGAAGTGACTCTGTAGAGAAGTTTGTCCCTTTAGGGCTACCGTAGAAACATGACTGCAAAATGGCGACTTCACCGTAAGGGGACCCACAGTTTATGTGTAGACAGAAACGGCTCATTCTAAGATAATAAAAACATAACGGTTCATTATGTAAGGTCTTTATACACCACTGAAGACATATGTTTATGTATATTATATTGCATTTCTGTTAATAGATCCTCATAAATACTACACACTGCACCTTTAAAGTAAATGTCTTAGCTGGATTCATAATGAAGTTCTTAGTTAAGTCTCATTTAGGGAACAACATTGCATTTCTAAATGCTAGAAATAAAAACAGACACAATTTAGTATAAGATTAAATAAAAAATAAACAAAAATATGAGTCGTGTTGGCAGGAGACATAATGGAGTTTATGGGTCAACTTTTCTACTAATATTCTTTCGGATTAATAAAAACAGGCACAAATGAGTCACTATTTGTCTTGCAGTAAAGGTCTAGCAGGGTTTTTTAATCTTTTAGGTGCCATGGGCCCCCAAATATGATAATCCCTGTGTGAGGAGGAACCCCCATCCTAAAATTTATAGGGCATCTATATTTTATAAACACTCAATTTATACACAAATTATATTACCTAAAATTAGTTTCAGTAACATTATTATATATTTTGTTCTAGTCGATGTAGTACTGCATTATTATATGTATTATTTCTTGTTTATTTATTTGATTTTAACACAATTTTAATTAATTTTAAATCACTTTTATCAATTTAGATTGCAATTATTGCTTTACTCATTTATTGATTTACTCATTTATTTTAAGCACTGGCTCCCTATTAAATAATCATTATTATTAATTTTAAATACGGACCCTGATCAAATAAACAGTTTGGATCATTTGATGAGAAATGTTTAGAAAAGAATAAACATAAAAAAAAACAGATTTAGTATAAAATAAAAAAAGTTTATTTTAACAAAATAAAATAAATAGTTGTCTTAGCTGGAGACGTAATAGAATTGTGGAGATGTGTCATTTACGGGGCAACGTTTCTGTTTTTGGAGATCATTTGATGAGAAATTATCGAATTAAATAAAATATTATAAAATAAATGATTTAGTATAAAATACAATATTTAATGTAAATAAAATATATAGTACAATATACAATAAAAATACAATAAAAGTTTATGCACTGTAAAAAAATATTTAGAAAAAAAGTTACCTGGTTGCCTTAAAACTTTTGAGTTAATACAATGAACATTTTTTGAGATTCGACAACCTTTATTAAAATATTATTAAAAGATTTTGTAATCATATTGGGTAATTGTGTGTGTTTTATTTCTGATGACGCAGTGAAACATGCCAAATTGTGCTATTTTCATGATTTATCACATTTTTTTATGTGGTTCAGACACAATAATATTTTGAGTTTCTATTTATTAAACCAATTTCCTTCATTGTATCAACTCAAATTTTTAATTTCAATAAACTCAACATGTTAAGGCAACCAGGTTACTTACTTTTTTAAGTTAAACCAACAAAAAACAACAAAAAATGTTTACAGTGTGGTTCATATTTTCTACTAATATCCTTAATAAGCATAGGCACAAATGTGTCAGTAGTGATTGACATTAGGATTGGCTGCCTGGAGACTTTGGGATCTAGACGACCCTAAAAATTTATATTTTAAGGGATCTTTGGACATTATCTCACACGCAGTCTAAATAGACACACTCACTCGATTTCTCTCATCAAAATCTGTCATCCAGGCATTGCAACTCGCATTAAATGATGACAGTGCTGGTTTGATGAAGTGTGTCTGGATGGCGTTCAAAGCCTCGGGGTTTTCTCTGGGATCCGCCCCTCTGCAGGTGTCTACAGGTGTGTGTGTGTGTGTGTGTGTGTGTGTGTGTGTGTGTGTGTGTGTGTGTGTGTGTGTGTGTGTGTGTGTACTGACACAAATCCAAACTACTAAATCAGTCTTATTTAATGCGGTCCTGGGAAGACAAGCCTCCGAGACCTGTCCATGAACCCAACATCAGCTTAACTGAGATATGACATTGCCATCCAGTGGGAGTTAACGGTACTGCATTCACCTACTGGATAGTAAAAAAAACGGGCACGCAGTATTTGTCTTAATCTGAGCATGTTTTCTAAAGGAAAAAACATTTGGTTGTACCAAACATGTCATCAAATACCCTATGAAATTCATGTAAATAAATGTAGCTGTAAACAACAAGTACTTGGCACGGTAAAATATACAAAAAGTGGGGGATTTTTTTTGTTATTTTTTTATATCTTGTGAAACTCTCACCATCCAGAAGAGAGATCCTGAGGCGAAGTCTGCATACTGCTCGATGGTGGACAGGACGCTGAATATCAGACACACTAGGACCATGAGGAACCTGTGGATTACAGGTCAGATCTGCTGTTACACACACATTATTCAAAACCACATCTTTATCTGATCCACATCGAAATTGCTCGAGGTTGATTTTTAAGATACTCTGAATTTGTTGATTCTGTAGGCAACATTAAAGTGTTAGTTCACCCAAAAATTAAATTGATGTCATTAATGTCGCTCCCTGTCGCCCCTCACCCGTAAGACCTCCGTTCATCTTCACACACAGTTTAAGATATTTTATATTTAGTCCGAGAGCGTATGCAAGTGTATGCACACTATACTGTCCATGTCCAGAAAGGGAATAAAAACATCATCACAGTAGTCCATATGAGACATCAGTGGGTTAATTAGAGTCTCTTGAAGCAGAGAAAATACATTTGGGTCCAAAAATAACAAAAACTACGACTTTATTCAGCATTGTCTTCTCTTGCGGGTTTGTGTTCAATCCTCAAATTAAGATTCAAACGGTTATGAATCAGCGTATTGATCCATGATTGAGATCGCCAATGTCACATGATTTCAGCAGTTTGACACCCAATCCAAATCATGAATTAATTCGTGATTCAATGATTCATGACTGTTTAAATCTTTATTTGAGTTTTGAAAACAAACCCGGAAGAGAAGACAATGCTGAATAAAGTCGTAGTTTTTGTTATTTTTGGACCCAAATGTATTTTCTCTGCTTCAAGAGACTCTAATTAACCCACTGATGTCTCATATGGACTACTGTGATGATGTTTTTATTCCCTTTCTGGACATGGACAGTATAGTGTGCATACACTTGCATACGCTCTCCGACTAAATATAAAATATCTTAAACTGTGTGTGAAGATGAACGGAGGTCTTACAGGTGTGGAACGACATTAGGGAGAGGACATTTCATTTTTGGGTGAACTAACCCTTTAAGACATTATGCCCCACACATTCACATATGCAAATAATAAAAGTATAGTAAGTAGAAAGCAAACTGCCTTGTCAATGCAATATTACAGAACTTTTTACTTTATAACTTTATTGTCCTAAAAGGCAATTCTTGTGCAAATAGCAGCATACATACATGTTCATATAGCAACACAGTAAATCACACACATCAAATAACACACATTCATAACAAATCATTAAGAAAGGCAATAGCAGCAGGTATAAAGGAGTTTTTGTGTCTGTTAGATTTACACAGGGTCTAACTATTAGGTCTCATACTATTTGCATTAGCATCTAATTAAATTAGTTCAATATATTTTGTAGGTTTACACATTCAAAAACGGCATTGTTTTTCCACTGGAAAAGTAAAAAACTCACAAACTCCTTCTCTAATGCAAGGGCTTGTGGGTAACATTAGCCAAAGCGTGCACAGACCTAAAACCCTCACCCGCCCCGCAGGTCACTTTGACCCAAAATGTAAAAAACAAAAAATTAAACATTGACTTTTCATCGGCGTGGTCCAAGTCCAAGTCGTTCTGTCACACAAACTACGAATACACACACACACACAGTTGACTGGGTTTATATGGTTGAAATGGTTGCTGCTCTTTAGTTCTGTTGCGGCTTTGAAAAGCAAATTTAAAAAGCCTAATGCCGCGTCCCAACCAGACGCGATGCAACAAGATTTTCAGCGGTAAACCAGACTCGCCCCGAGATCAATCAAAAATCACAGCCAATCAGACGAGCGTGTGGATGGGCTGTCTGCAAGCGCACTGACTGCATTCCCAACAAAATGGATTAGTACAACATCTAATTCCTAAATCTTACACCATTTTAGCATGATTAAAAATACATACTGAGTGACTGAAATGAACAAAATGATTTGTTCACCTTGACAGTTTGAACATTACACTCACCTAAAGGATTATTAGGAACACCTGTTCAATTTCTCATTAATGCAATTATCTAATCAACCAATCACATGGCAGTCGCTTCAATGCATTTAGGGGTGTGGTCCTGGTCAAGACAATCTCCTGAACCCCAAACTGAATGTCAGAATGGGAAAGAAAGGTGATTTAAGCTATTTTGAGCGTGGCATGGTTGTTGGTGCCAGACGGCCCGGTCTGAGTATTTCACAATCTGCTCAGTTACGCCCGTTTCACACATACTCCGTCTGCAGTGCGTGTGCGGTGCGTATTTTTTTCCGTACCCATGTTAACGGATGACAGCTTTCACACTGCACGCGGTTGCGGTCCGTCAGTCCGTTCCAGGAGCGTTGCGTCTGCAGCAGTGCGCCGATCGTTTTCGTACCGAGTCTAATTTTTGCTTTGCTGCACTGCTGCATTAAAGCTACAGAACATTGTTCGCTTTAAAATAAACATGTACTGACGCGAAAATCTAGTAATTTTTTTACCACAAATGCATATAATTTAAAATATAGGCTACTCTTGTTTCAGTCAACACATGGCTTTTTTTCTCAAGTAAAGCAAGGAAACGACACCTTACTGGCATTTAAGTTAAAAAAATGTGCCATAATGGAGAGCACTCGTCCTTTCTTGGAGGTGGAAAGCAAAGTTCTAAAGTTCTTTATGACCTCCAGGATTTCTTTTAAAAGGGTTTAAAAACGAAAGAATACGCAACCGCATACGCAACGCAACACACCGCATACGCACTGTCGACGGAGTATGTGTGAAACGGGCGTTACTGGGATTTTCACGCTCAACCATTTCTAGGGTTTACAAAGAATGGTGTGAAAAGGGAAGAACATCCAGTATGCGGCAGTCCTGTGGGCGAAAATGCCTTGTTGATGCTCGAGGTCAGAGGAGAATGGGCCGACTGATTCAAGCTGATAGAAGAGCAACTTTGACTGAAATAACCACTCGTTACAACCGAGGTATGCAGCAAAGCATTTGTGAAGCCACAACACACACAACCTTGAGGCTGATGGACTACAACAGCAGAAGTCCCCACCGGGTACCACTCATCTCCACTACAAATAGGAAAAAGAGGCGACAATTTGCTCGAGCTCACGGAAATTGGACAGTTGAAGACTGGAAAAATGTTGCCTGGTCTGATGAGTCTCGATTTCTGTTGAGACATTCAGATGGTAGAGTCAGAATTTGGCGTAAACAGATTGAGAACATGGATCCATCATGCCTTGTTACCACTGTGCAGGCTGGTGGTGGTGGTGTAATGGTGTGGGGGATGTTTTCTTGGCACACTTTAGGCCCCTTAGTGCCAATTGGGCATCGTTTAAATGCCACGGCCTACCTGAGTATTGTTTCTGACCATGTCCATCCCTTTATGACCACCATGTTCCCATCCTCTGATGGCTACTTCCAGCAGGATAATGCACCATGTCACAAAGCTCGAATCATTTCAAATTGGTTTCTTGAACATGACAATGAGTTCACTGTACTAAAATGGCCGCCACAGTCACCAGATCTCAACCCAATAGAGCATCTTTGGGATGTGGTGGAACGGGAGCTTCGTGCCCTGGATGTGCATCCCACAAATCTCCATCAACTGCAAGATGCTCTCCTATCAATATGGGCCAATATTTCTAAAGAATGCTTTCAGCAGCTTGTTAAATCAATGCTATGTAGAATTAAGGCAGTTCTGAAGGAGAAAGGGGGTAATCTGAAAGCACATAATTTGCACTTGTAATCTGTTGTTCCAGCCATAACGACGCATAAATAAAAAGCTGTTTTTTCTCACGTTATGTATGGTTGGGACACAGTGAAGGCTTATTGGACTGTTTCAGTATTTGCACTGATTTTGTATTGTTGTCAAGTTCTTTTAGTGGATTTTTGTCCACAATTTGTTTAGATATAATGTGATTATTTGGGGATGTCGCTGTTATATAGCCAGAAGGACTTTTACCTCTTACTCTTATGCCATCCCCTAGGTTGTGAAATGGCACCACTGGGTCAATTTGAAACTTTACCAAAAATTATTTTATAAGTGACTGTAATTCATCGACAGCAGAAAAAAACATGTTTACAGCCTGGTACAAATTGTGGTTTAGGTCTATACGGCTAATTTTGCCCTTCATGACAACTGTGAGGGGATGATTTTTTTTTAGAACTCATTTGTTTACATTATATAAAGCCATAAAGTTCTGCATAATTAAGGGCGTGGTCACTTTGAGTGACAGGTGGATAGCCGTTTGTCTGCTGTCCATACCTGTCAACACTCCCGTTTTTGCCGGGAGTCTCCCGTAATTTGTATGGCCCAAACTTCGTTCTTTGAATAATCACAAATATGTTATTCCAAGGTTGTTCAGTTGCCAGATCTTGTATGAAACGCCGAATAATACAATCGACACATCCCAAAAATCTCATACTATAGTGGCCTCGACCTGGCGCTGGTGATATCTGCTCGGGCGCGGGACGTTGTATCAACCATCATTAGTAGAAACAGGAGAAGACTCAGCTGGTAAATATTCATTTTCTGTAATCCCCTGACTACGGTTACATTATATGATCACGAGTTTATTCATGCAAATGCTTTTAAACCACTTAAGAGCGACAAGACAAAGAGAACGTGCTGTATGAAAAACTCACACAACGCCCAGATTTAAGCTCTCTTTAGCGCTTTAACGAACAATCAGGGCCGGTGCTAGCTCAAATGCCGCTCTAGGCAGAGCACGATCGTGCCGCCCCCACCTCACACTCACAATTAGGTATCCTCAAGATGCATGTACATACAAATTAATATGTTCTTTATCTATAAAATTACACTAAAATAAAAACGTGCAGGCATGTTTTCAGATTTTATTTTTCATTCTGCAACGTGAAAAAAGTACAGTGCTACAGCTGCATATAATTTCTGTTTTATAATAGACAGTGTACAGAATAAAACTAAACATATGCAAACAACTTTTTAGCTCATTGGAGGTTTCGATTTTTTTCTTGACTGATACACACAAACACACATTCACATAATAGCCTACATTTCAGAAGGGTGCTCGTCGGGCTTTCACAGCGGCAAACGGCTTTGATTGCGTCCTCGAGTTTAACTTTTTCAGCAAGTTCGTGCTCAATTGCAATTGTTGCTAGTCCATTGAGTCTGTCTTGTGTCATTGTACGTCGGAGATGAGTTTTAATCAGTTTAAGCTTTGAGAAACTGAGCTCACAGTGACGGGGAGTGAGAAGCACTCTCAATGCTATAAAAACATTGGGAAAAATCAACACAATCTCATGGTCATGCGTATAAATAGTAAGAGTGTAAAATCTTTTTTGCGTGCATATGATACGCACTTTATGCGTATGTATAATACGCCATAACCCTAATAATACGGTTCATATGTATAATACGCCATAAAGTACGTATCATAGCACGCGAAAAACCACGTACCATATGCATGCCAAAACTCATTTTATACATTCCACGAGATTGCAAACTATTTATAGGCTACGCATTTTCGTGAGATCGGGCTCAGAAAAATTGATTCCATCCCTTTTTCACAGATGAATTTAAACGCATCCAGTGGTTTAGAACCAGGCGTCTGCCTAAAGCAGTCAGCTCTTCAAACTATTTATGTCTATCAACATCCCGTGAGTCTCCATGAGTCAGGGCCTTTTCCAGTCTTAAGCAATCCTGAAGAACTATTGTAGGCTATTCTCCTTTTCTTTGAGAGATGCGATGTCATATAAAAATCCAAATACGCGCCCATGGTCTCGAAGCAGCGGAAAGCGCTCTTCCACGGAACGGATGGCACAGTCGAGCGTATTTTGCACGCATATACTAATCGATGCCGTTCTAAGTGAGGTGGGGGCGCGGCCGGGCGGGAATTTTTATTTTTAAATTTATACTAATGGAGTGGGAAAAAATGTTGTTGATATAAGTGCGATAATTGTAACCTACCTAATGTAAAACTAACAAATACATTTTTTTTTTAAATTCTCTCTCTCGCTTACACTCTCTCTCTCTCTCTCTTGCCGCCCTGGCTGAGCCGCCGCTCTAGGCGGCTGCCTAGTTCGCCTATAGGCACGCGCCGGCCCTGCGAACAATAACACACACAATTATGCCAAGATGCCAGTTTTGTTAAGTTTCTTCATAAGAACAGCCTTAAAAAAGTTAAATAACGTCTTAAATGAGTTTAAAGAGGTGTGAGAAAATGAGACGTGTGTCCGACAGCGGAAGATCTTTTAAAGGGACAGTAACCATTTATAAGGACAATGTAAAGAAAACAAGTAATTGCTCACTAAATATGCTATGCTCTTGACTATTTAACTTCAGTAACTTTAATAAGGATTAATCTATATATAATTAATAACTTATGCTGTGCAAACATATAACAATTTATGTATATTTCCTACTTGTTAAGTTCTTGAGCACAGGTACAAATGAAATGTATAATGGGTTTATGTGAGGATTGATTTTAAATTCACTCAAGTTAAAATTTATATATTTTTGAAGCTTAATAAATGTTAATGTGTTATTTTATTTAAGTGTGAATTAAATATTATTTCATATAGACATCAGAAGCTGTATTACTATCAATGATAATGGCCTAAAAAGATAAAAAGGTTCCATTAACCTTTGAATTTGGCAATTAATTCAGTTTAATTATTTTAATGAATAATTAAAAGACAAAGGAACTTATTAATTTACATTCATATAATTTTACTTAATTTAAAAAAAAAAATATCACAGTCTATGACCTGTATGAATACTGAAGAGATAAACTCGAGAAACTGACTTGAGGACCCAGCGAAACAGCTCATTTGCTCCATATAGAGCTATAAGGCTATCGAATATGAAATATTGTTATATTATTAAATTTTTTCCAGGTCGGCAGAGACACCCAATGTACTCTGAGCTGAATTAACAGGGTTATTAAGAGTTATTTTGAATTTAAGTTGAAAGAATGTGCTTAAATTATGATTTATTGATAAAATATAGTAATTTAAAGGTAAATAAAATTTAAATTAAAATACAAAAAATCAGAAGAAACTATTATAAAAAATAAATGATATAAGCTTTTTGGACCAAAAACAAAATAAGTATAATTTTAGGCCTTCGGGTCCTTTTGACCCGCGAGGGACTGATTTGTAGAGTGCGAGGGAATATTATTTGAAACACCTCCGACAAACTATTTTTAATATCATAGGATCTGAGACATGTTAAATGCAATCATGCAAACCATTTAAGAACATTTGGACACAGATGAAAAGTGCTATATAAATAAAACTGACTTGCGCTGATTTGTCTTTAAATCCATCCTCTTAAATGCACTGCCACACTGCAAAAAATGCTTTTCTTACTTAGTATTTTTGTCTTGTTTCTAGTCAAATATCTAAAAATTCTTACAATAAAACATTTACTAGACAAGAAATAACTCAAAATGAAGAGAGTTTTTGCTTAAAACAAGCAAAATAATCTGCCAATGGGGTGAGAAAAGTAATCTTGTTTTCTGTTTGAATTAAGATTATTTTGCCGGTTTTAAGCAAAAACTCTCTTAATTTTGATTTTATTTTCAACAAAACAAGAAAAAATATTTTATGTAATTTTACTTGTCTAGTAAATGCATCTTGATTCAAGAATTTCTAGATATTTAGACTAGAAACAAGACAAAATTACTAGGTAAGAAGAGCATTTTTTGCAGTGCAAAAATAAAAATAAAAGTTAAAAATAATACAAACTGTTTAAAAACACACCAGCAAACTCTAATTATCCAGGATGTTCTTAACACAGAATAATCTAGAAGTCAGTCAGAAAACCTAAAGACTAGTCATGGTTTTGAACATCCCTGGACAGAGCACCGTTTCTTAAAGGGGCGGTGAAATGAGCATACTGATCTTTTTCCACTGTTAAAGACTTGGATTCCCATCCTAAACATAGACAAAGTTTCAAAAACTAATGTTGGACGTTTGATGGAGTATTTCTGTGTCAAAAATACTCCTTCCGGTTTCTCACAAGTTTCTGAGAGTTTTTTCCGAGTATGGGTCGGCTTGACGTTATTAGAGCGGAAGGTCCTTGTATGGGCCGTACGGGCTCTTCTCCCGGAAGGGTGCGCGCGTGACTAGAGCGAGAGAGGAAATGCACACCCATAAACACTCGCTCAGCTGCAGATCCAGTCGTCCGTGAACACTTCTGTCGCGTCGCGCTCCACTTTATTCCTATGGGTGACGTCGAGCGACTTCAACGCTTCAGCACAGCATTCTGGGAAGGCAGCACTCGATTTGAACCGATTTGAACGCAGAAATGACGGGAAGCTTCAAGGCATCGCTTCAGTCGCGTCACAAAGTGGATCTCCACGGTCACTGCTGTCACAGGACTTCACCAAATCATACCAAAGAAGTGTGTTTTTGACGGAGCGGTCCCAGCGATAAAGGTTCGGTCCTGCTTTGGAAGCAGCCGGTGAGTAAAACTGCTTCAAATGTCTGTGCTGTTGGCGATCGTCGCGTGAGTAAACATCAGTAAACGACACGATCGCGTGCTTCGTCATTCAAATGCGCTAACGGACTCCATTGTTGTTCTCTGTATAACGTTACTCTAGTCTGACGTGCAAAACCGTTTTGCTTGCTACTGCTAAGGTTTATTCGCATACAATAGTCCATAAACGGAATCATGTCCTCATAAACTGCGAGTAAAGACACACAAATGTTGACAGGCCCCTAAATACAGTCCATACCACAGAGACGGACGTCCTGCTGCTGCTGCTTCTCCTGTTCAATTTATTTCTGCCTCAGATTTGATTCTGGATCATATCTGTATTAGCTGAGATCGATAGCGATGGGTTTCTCTACGCTTGAGGACGTCACCGCTTTGTGCGCTCGTCATTCTTTAGCTCCGCCCACACGATACGCCTCCAGGCGCTCGGTTTTGTCCGGAAAGACTCGGTACAGCCCATATTTCTTTTATAAATATAATAAAACTAAAGACTTTTCGGAGATATGAAGGATGCAATACTACTCTATAGGTACTCAAGATTGACATGAGATTGACTGAACTCAGTGTTTCACCCCCCTTTAATCTAGCATATTGTTAGTGTGTGTAAGAAGAGCCTCAAAACACTCAAAAGGATTCCCCCCACACACACACACACACACAAAAACACAGTGGACAGATGGGAGAGAGTTTACCACGAGAGAATAAACACTTGCATAAACACACACATGCACACGCGCACACGCACACACACACAAAAACACTTCCTTCAAGCCCACTCTCCTTCTAACTCCAAAAGACAAACACACAATGTGACTCACACAGCAGTCCGAGATCAAAATGTCACGTGTAATACAAGAGCTAAAGCGGCACAGGCGTTGGGGAGTTGCGTCATGTCCAGATGTGCGCTGACCTTGTGTGTTCGCATCGCAGCGGTTCGAGTCTGTTGTGACTGAGGGTCACCCACTGATGCAGAACGCCAGATGGTGGCTCTCCAAACGTCAAACCACAATCACATCACATGAGCAACTTCCACAGTGACTGGAGGAGAGACACCTGAGCTGCTGATCTTATAGAGGCTCTTAGGCTGATCTTAGGCTCTTCTTGGTTATACACCAAAACATTCTGATCTGTATTGAACTGTTCTATGAGATTCAGTCCAAAATTCTTAAAGTTCTGCTCTACAAGGTTCCAATCGATAAGGTTCCGCTCTATATGGTTCTGCTGATTCTAAAATGTTCCAAACACAGTCCGATTCCATTCTATAAGCAGGTCTCCAGACTAACATTTGAGAGCAGTGGCACCGGTGCAACGAAGTTCAAAATCAGGTCCTGATTTTTAATCATAAAGTTAATAAAAATAAAAAACATCCTTGTTTTGCATTTATAAGTGCAGTAATAAGTTACAAATAATATTGCATGTTTGTTTTAAAAAGTGGGTGGAAAATAAATTGCGTATCATATGCACGCGAAAAACTGCGTATATGCACACCAAAGCTCATTTTGACGTGTGAGGGGCGTGCATATGGTAGGCAGTTTGTCACGTGCATAAGATATGCACTATATGGCGTGTTAAGGGGGGTTGCATTGCTGATACAATGTTATATCAGATGTAAAATATGTACAATAACAATTGCAGAAAAATTTGTATTAAGATGTCCGGAAATCAATTAAATAGTTCATTTATTGATATAGATCTCGTTTAATAATTGCATCTAAACACAATATAGCGTTGTGCCAAGAGTTTTCACGTGACTAAAAGGCATTTAGATTTGCACACTTCGCTTATAATCCCTGGTCTAGTCTGTTAAACTTGTTAGAAATTCTCGTTTCTAATCAGCCCTCGTAGCCTATTTTTTCTCTCATCAAAACCGAATATCATCAGTGGTTGTACATCAAGAGTAGGGACAGTTTTTGTGCATTTTGTTTCGTGATCTGACCAGAACAAATAGAAAGTCTCTGCAACGGCGTTAAGCGTTAGATTACAGCGCTCGTCTGTGTGGAGACTGCATGAGCCGCGAGAGAAATCTGAACACTGATAACAGCGGCAACGAGCGCCAGATCGCCTCTTATTTAACAAACGAACAAAATGATACTCTTCTAGTTAACCAGAGATGTTTTGTTTGTATTAGTTAGGTTCATCCGTGAAGCAAGATTTTTTTTTAAAAAGTGGTGGGGACATGTCCCACCTGTCCCACCCGTAAATTACGCCTATGTATTGCATGTTTGTTTATGTAAGCTTCACATGTAGTTAAAATAAACTTACAGTAACATGAAAAAACTAGGGCCGGGACTTTAACGCGTTAATTAAGATTAATTAATTACGTGACTTTAACGCGTTAATTAATTACGCAAAAAAATAAAAAATTTAACCGCATTTATTTTTGCACCGCGGAACGTTTTTCAATGAATCAGTTTCGACGGACCGATTATACTGGAACACCAACTAGCGCGACAACTACAACAACAAACCATGGGTGCGTCTCAATCCGCTCCCTAGTTCAGTAGTCAGGGCACTGATCAGGGAGTCAGCCCATTGACTTATGTCTTGATCAGTGCCCTGACTAGGGAACTAGGGAGCTGATTGAGACGCAGGGCATGCGTGAACATGAACGAAGAAGCTGATGAGACTGCTTTGCTCGGCCCCGTGGATGGGAAATTTTGTTTTAAAAAATGAAAGAATGGAAGCGTCGACAAGAGCATGGTTGTGTGCAAGCAATACAACAAGGAATTAGCGTATCACCGCAGCACATCGAGCCTCAAATATCACGAATATGCTTTTGCTAAACTTAATGGCAAACATTGCACTGGTCTGCTGGACTGAAATAAATAAACTATATTTTGTTGATTAAGCTTATGTTTTCAGTCATTATTCAATGGTATACTAACAATACATGTGAAAAAATACTTCTCATTGTTCTCAGGTCAAATATTTATATGCGATTAAAATGCGATTCATTTCGATTAATTAATTACAAAGCCTCTAATTAATTAATTTTTTTAATCGAGTCCCGGCCCTAGAAAAAACATAAGAACACCTCTAACATTCCTTTATAGTTTTTTCTGCATAGGAGACCTTCCTACAACGAAACTGTTGAATAAAGTCGCAGTTTTGTTTTCCACAGAGCTCATTTTTGACCACAAAAAAACAAGTGTGACAATTTTTTTCAGGACCCATTTTTAGTGTGTGTGTGTGTGTGTATTTTTTGTGACATATGAGGACACAAATGTGTATAATGCCATGGGTATGAAACAGGTATTACAGGAGAGGGTGAAATATGAGGACATTACCCATGGCCCCACTTTACAAAAGGCTTATAAATCATACAGAAGGAGTTTTTATGAGAAAGTAAAAATGCAGAATGTTTCCTGTGATGGGTAGGTTTAGGGTGTGTGTGTGTGTGTGTGTGTGTGTGTGTGTGTGTGTGTGTGTGTGTGTGTGTGTGTGTGTGTGTGTGTGTGTGTGTGTGTGTGTGTGTGTGTGTGTGTGTGTGTGTGTGTGTACTTGTTTATATAACATTTTGTGTGTGTGTGTGTGATGGGTAGGTTTAGGGGCAGGGGCAGTGTGTGTGTGTGTGTGTGTGTGTGTGTGTGTGTGTGTGTGTGTGTGTGTGTGTGTGTGTGTGTGTGTGTGTGTGTGTGTGTGTGTGTTGGGTAGGTTTAGGGGCAGAGGCAGAGGCAGTGTGTGTGTGTGTGGGTTTAGGGCAGTGTATGTGTGTGTGTGTGTGTGTGTGTGTGTGTGCGCGTGTGCGTGTGCGTGTGCGTGTGCGTGTGCGTGTGTAGCAAATGCAAAAACCTTTACCAAGTTTTGTACCATTCTGATGAAGTACAAAAAAAATAAAATAAAGTTGACCGAAATGCACCATAGGGTTAAATGAAACCGTGCACTGTAAATATTATATTTTCGATAAGTTATGACACCATATGTTGTTACATTAACTCATCAAAATAAGTGAAGAAATGTGAAACTTTTTTTATTAGTTATACAAGATTTTAACTCATTTTTTGAAAGTCAGTTTAATTTAATTTAAGTAAGGGATAATGTCCACCCAGCCGGTTGTTATCGCAGAATAAACCCCGACAGAGTGATCTGGACCCCGACGCGAAGCGGAGGACAATGAAGAGAATCAAGAGAAGACAATGCTGAATAAAGTCGTAGTTTTTGTTATTTTTGGACCCAAATGTATTTTCTCTGCTTCAAGAGACTCTAATTAACCCACTGATGTCTCATATGGACTACTGTGATGATGCTTTTTATTCCCTTTCTGGACATGGACAGTATAGTGTGCATACACTTGCATACGCTCTCAGACTAAATATAAAATATCTTTAAGTTCTATCACTAAACACTCTTAACACTTTTCATGCAAAGCGATTATGTTCAGAAACCAAGTGCATACTGTACGCTGTTTTAGAACATATTGGGCTTATGTAAAAATCCTAAACAGAAGTTTACAAGCGATCTCAGATGAGCTAAATGACTGCAACGCCACTGTATAGAAGGAGAAATGCTCCTCTAATCCATTTCAGAAATGACCAGATGTTGTGATATTGCACCATCAACAGCAGGATTAACAGAAATGCAGGACGTGACTCTCCCAAATGGAACAAATATGGCCTCCCTCATTTTCTCATATTAGGATTAGGGGCCAGGTCAATAGATAAAAGAGTAATAATGTTTTATAATCTGAATATCCTTTTAAATCTGTCTAAAGGTTCAGTAGCAGGGAATTGCTACTACACTCGGAAAAATGCTGGGTTAAAAACAACCCAAGTTCGGTTGAAAATGGACAAACTCAGCGACTTAAAGGTACGGTAGGTAAGAATTGGTTAAAAAAAATTTTTTCCAAACTTGTTTAAACTTTTTTTAAATATTAATACATTATTAAAATGTAAGTACTTTGAAAAAGAAAGTATAAAAATTGAGTGTCTGTAGACCTCTCACGACTACTCATTTCCATTCACTCCACCTTCTCCTTTCTGGGCTCTTTCCAAAGCCACGCCCCCGAAACACATGAACGCGCCTCACCGACCAATCAGCTGGAAGACGCATGATTGACCTGAGAGGAGCGGTGTGCATGTAGTGACATCATGTCAGAATCACATGTAATAAAACATCTAACTTTATCAGTATGAATATAAATGTGGCAATTAGCGGCAATGTGTGTGTGTGTGTGGGCAGTCGTCCGTGAGGGGCTGCCCACGGTTTTACTTTCGTTTTTTTTTTTTATTTCTACATTAAAAGGTTTGTTGAGCGTTCGCCGGTTCCCGCCTCCTTCCTTCCATCCACGAACCTCGTTACAATAAACAAATAAGATGTCTTTTAGTACTCACTACCAAGCTAGAATACCGATACTGGTAAAGTTTAAAATATATTTTTGTTTGATTTGGTAACGAGCTAGTTATATTTATAAGGCAAAGAAAACGGGTAGCATCGATACATGTTTTTCCAATAACATCAGTTATACTGTGATGAAGAGGAATTTTGTGTAAGATTAATAACATATACTGTGTTTTACTAACTTAGCTCTACAAAACTAACTTAGCTCTACAAATAGTTCCTGGATGCGGTGTACTAGCTTTTACACAGGCATTTAGTTATCTAAAGTTAATTTTGCAAAATTCAACACAACAGCGATCAACTTGAGCTAAACATTGAGTATTTATCATCTCTACTAATGGCTAAGTGTATAATATTGTAACTTTATGCTAAGTAATGGTATGTTAGCTATATTAGGCAGCTTCATGTGCTCTTGATACATGCTTCATGGAAACATAAACCAAACAAATGTATAATCAAAATGAAAGATGACCTGTCCAGCAGAAATACAGCCAGCAATGAGTCGTTTTTCAGCCCCTTTAGGTCCCTCAGTTCAGATTTTTATACTCTCCTTTTCATTTTAATTATGTATTGACATAATTAAAGAAAGTTTAAACAAATCTGGACAAAAGTGTTTTAGATCAGTCCTACCTACCCTACCTTTAACCCAGCGGTTGGGTTAAATGTTTGCCCAACGTACGGTACTGGGCAGTTTTATTTAAGCCAACTACTCTTTAAAAATTATATATGGCTGGCTTAAAATGAGCCCAAAATAGGGTAAAAATCTGATAATTACCAGAGGCAACAATAATAATCAAAAGGTGAATATGTATAAGGAATTTAACAAATGTTTATTTTTAATTATTATTCATTAAACTTATGAATAATGTTAATTTATTAAACATACTAATATATGTTAAATTTCCAACATATTTTGAGTTAATATTATGCAAGCAATACAGTCATTTGTAAACAATAGTTGAGTTAAGGCAAGGCAAGTTTATTTGTATAGCACTGTGGTGTGACAGGCAGCGGGGCGAGGGACCGCGAGAGCGGGCCGGTGATTAATGTTCACGAGTGCCAGCTGCGTGGCACACCGGTCTCGTCTCGCGGCCATGTGACGGGAGCATATAAGGAGGAGCAAGAGCTGCGGAAGACGAGAGAGGACCAGGCCTGGATTTATGTTATGTTTTGTTTATGTGTTTGTGGGCAGTCGTACGTGAGGGGCTGCCCACGTTTTATTTTGTGTGTGTTTGCGGGCAGTCGTCCGTGAGGGGCTGCCTGCGGTTTTACTTTCGGTTTGTTTATTTCTTTTGAATAAATGTCGTTGAACGTTCGCCGGTTCCCGCCTCCTTCCTTCCCATCTACAAACCGTGTTACAAGCACATTTCATACACAATGGCAATTCAAAGTAATTTACATAGAAATGAACTAAAATAGTGATAACATATGCCAGTAACGTAGACTAACCATGTTCCGTACACAACCATGTTCTGCACAGATTAACTTTTACAGACGATCGCTTAGTAAATACTTTACTGGTTTAACCTATTTTTATTGAAATGTAAAAATGCAGAAAGTTTTCTTTCTTTTTTTGTGGTTATCAAGGTTTAACTACAATATCCATGTTTTATTGTTGCTAAAACATACCATGGTTTTACTACAAATAAAAAATAAAACATGGATATTGTAGTTAAATTGGACGGTGGACAAGCTGCACGTCAGACTGCAGCTCAAGTGGAGATAACTAGAGCAGCTCAAATGTACATTTTGATTTAATTTATGCTTCTCCCAGTATTACAGTCTTTATAAAATGGATATTATGTTATCACCAGGTTATCACAAATTGTTAACTACATGACTGTTTGTTGAATAAATGCTTTGAAATGGGAATTTTTAAACGTCAATTGCAGGCGATTTGACCTCGGGGTTCCCCCCACACATCAGGATTTCTGATCGTAAATATTCAACATGTTGAATATTTACAATTCGCGATCAGCACGGCTCCGACGTTCTTCCAAACAGGTTTGGACACTCTTAACCAGTGTTGGGAACGTTACTTTAAAAAAGTAATCAGTTATAGTTACTCACTACTTGTTCAAAAAAGTAACTGAGTAAGTAACTGAATTACTCTATAATAAAAGTAACTCGTTACCAGGGAAAGTAACTATTTGCGTTACTGTAAAAAAAAAAAAAGCAATTGGTTGCTTTAATGTCGTGGCTCTGTCTAATTCGGTAGCGGAGCTCACGTTATCCTTTGCGTTCACCGACGTGGAGAGACTCTTTCTTCCTGGGCATAAGTTGCACGTTACATAAACATATTACCTTTCACCTCAACGAGGGAAAAGTAGTGCTTATACTTCCAGTTTGCGAAAGCTACCGTTGAAGTCATTGGACATGATGTCGCTCTGCCTCTGACTCCTGATCGCTGGCTGCATGCACGTGTGCATGTAGGCTATGTCTCACACACACACACACACAGCTGCAGGTCCGCTGACAGAGCGCGTCTGATCGGATGTAAACCGCTTCAGTGAGCTCTATTATAATAACGCGGCATTTTATTCTCAGTAACGGTAACGGCGCTGTAATGGGGGGAACAGTTATTAGTTTGATTACTCGTTACTGAAAAAATTAACCCCGTTAGTAACGCCGTTTATCTATAACGCCGTTATTCCCATCACTGCTCTTAACACACTGCACACCACAGGAAAATCTGATAAAAACAATCTTGAGAACCATTAAGATAAATCGGGACATAGCTAGGATTGTCGGAAGGGGGGAAAATTGGCCCAAAATCAGCCCGATTATCTTTTGGTGTGTCCCAGCATTAGGTTGTTTTTGACACAGCATTTTTAGAGTGTATGAACTGTTTAAGTATATAAACTTTTAAGTTATTTTTATTCATATTTTTATACTATGATGGTGCACTGTTCCCAGTTCAGTTTCATTTGTCTCTGTTCTCAAATCTCAGCTGCATACTAATTAAGAAAAACTGGGGCTTTAACCCAATAGCGACCCTAGACTGGAACTGTGCATCTTTTAAAGGTCTTGTTGTGTTTGACCTTCGGCTGCATGACCCTATACGCCCCATGAGTTGTTTCTCACAGATCACTGTCTCTACATGCAGATGTCTAGTCTCTATATTCCTGTCAATCCCATGGACCCCTGCAGGGCTCTCGCCTTAAGCCAAATTAAATTTAAAATCCAAACCAGATTCCCAGCCCAAAGAACAATAACATTTACCTCAGAACCACAAGCCATTTTCAATCAACCTCCCATTGCGCTAAGAAGACATGGCATACCGGCACCTAATAGCGTCACGAGCTAGGGACAAACTCAGTCACTGGTTAAAAATTATTTAAAAAAAGAAAGGACATACTGTAGATCTGATTAAAACAAAACAGCTGGTGCATTACTGAGCCAGATCCACCAATCTGCTCATTCACTGAAACTGTTCTACTGATCTACAAAATAGAGATGTTAAATGTGAATCAAACCATCTACAGAGTCACAAATTAAAACTTGTATGGCTATTTCCTGCTTCATTTTGTAGCTATTTTTGCATAGCAATAACACCAGATTCAAAAAGACTCGTTTCAGGGGTCAAGACATGAGAGCTCAAATCTTTGTACCATTAAAACTTCCTGCAAGCTTAAAACACCCTCCTCATTATAAACAAAGCATTTGTTTAATCAAACTGCAAATGGCTCATTTTGATATTACTCATTTAGACAGCATCTCACCACAGGCCCCGTCCACTGGCGTTCAGTGACTTAAAGGGGGGGGGGGGGGGGGGGCACTCAATCATGTCAATCTTGAGTACCTATAGAGTAGTATTGCATCCTTCATATCTCCGAAAAGTCTTTAGTTTTATCATATTTATAAAAGAAATATAGGCTGTACCGAGCCTTTCCGGGGAAAAACGAGCGCCTGGAGGCGTATCGTGTGGGCGGAGCTAAAGAATGACGAACTCACAAAGCGGTGACGTCCTCAAGCGTGGAGAAACCCATCGCTATCTCAGCTAATACAGATATATGATCCAGAATCAGATCTGAGGCAGAAATAAATTGAACAGGAGAAACAGCAGCAGCAGGACGTCCGTCTCTGTGGTATGGACTGTATTTAGTGGCCTGTCAACATTTGTGTGTCTTTACTAGCAGTTTATGAGGACATGATTCAGTTTATGGACTATTGTATGCGACTAAACCTTAGCAGTAGCAAGCAAAACGGTTTTGCACGTCAGACTAGTGTAACGTTATACAGTCCCTGACAAAAGTCTTGTCGCTTGTGTACAAATTGACCTAAAGTGCCGCTGAAATATATTTCTAATCAAGATTTTTTTACAAGAAATGGCTCATTTTAATCCCACCAGTTTTTTTGATAATGTTTCAGTGAAAAACTAAACTTTCAAAAATTATTCTAATATTCACAGCTTGGTAAAGCCCATTGAGTCAATTTTTGCAAAGACATAAGTGCTGTCACCTTGTCATATGAGCTTCACCTGTGACTAATAATGGATCAATTAGGTCTCAAGTGTGTATAAAAAGAACCCCAGTACACTAGACCTTCACATCAACTGCAACTAGACCTCTGCAAACATGCCTAAGATTCGCCCTGAGACTAAAGTTTTGATTATCAAGAGGCTGAAGACCAGATCCACTGCTGATGTGGCAGACACCTTCAATGTGTCTCAGCGTCAAGTACAGAGGATAAAAAAAAAAGATTTCAAGAGACTGGAGACGTTTTTGACAAGCCCAGGTCAGGCAGACCCCGCAAGACAACTGCTCGAGAGGACCGTTTGTTGGCTCGAAAATCCAAGGCCAGCCCATTTTCCACTGCAGCAGAGCTCCACGAGACCTGGTCACCTGAAGTCCCTGTGTCAACCAGAACAGTTTGTCGGATTCTGTCTCGAAATGGCCTCCATGGTCGAATCAGTGCCCAGAAGCCAGCACTAAACAAAAGACAATTGAAAAACCGTGTGGCATTTGCCAAGGCCCACAGCCTGCTAAAAGGATGGACGCTGGAAAAGTGGCAGAAGGTGGATTTTTCAGATGAATCTTCTGTTGAATTACACCACAGTCGCCGCAAATATTGCAGGAGACCTACTGGAGCCAGAATGGATCCGAGATTCACCCAGAAAACAGTGAAGTTTGGTGGCGGAAAAATCATGGTCTGGGGTTACATCCAGTATGGGGGTGTGCGAGAGATCTGCAGGGTGGAAGGCAACATCAATAGTCTAAAATACCAAGAAATCTTAGCTACCTCTTATATTCCCAACCATAAAAGAGGCCAAATTCTGCAGCAGGACGGTGCTCCATCGCATACTTCCATCTCCACATCAAAGTTCCTCAAGGCGAAGAAGATCAAGATGCTCCAGGATTGGCCAGCCCAGTCACCAGATATGAACATCATTGAGCATATGTGGGGTAGGATGAAAGAGGACGCATGGAAGACGAAACCAAAGAATATTGATGAACTCTGGGAGGCATGCAAGACTGCTTTCTTAGCTATTCCTGATGCCTTCATCAATAAATTGTATGAATCCTTGCCAAACCGCATGGATGCAGTCCTTCAAGCTCATGGAAGTCATACAAGATATTAAATTTGGATCTCACAGCACCACAACTTAATTTGCTGACATATTTTTGTATTTGCAGTAAATTTGTTCAATTTCTGTATAGTCGACAAAACTTTTGTCTTGCCAAAATTTGACCTTTCTGTCTTGATTAAATGATAAATATTTTTTCTATGAAAATTATTTATTTCAGTGCATTAAACATCATTTGGGAGGGTTTTAGCTTTTCATATGAGCTATTTCTAACACCAATTAATTCATTAAAAGTCAGGTTAATATCAGGTATTTCTAGAAAATAGATAAGCGACAAGACTTTTGTCAGGGACTGTATAGAACAACAATGGAGTCTGTTAGCGCATTTGAATGACGAAGCACTCGATCGTGTCGTTTGCTGATGTTTACTCACGCGACGATAGCCGACAGCACAGACATTTGAAGCAGTTTTACTCACCGGCTGCTTCCAAAGCAGGACCGAACCTTTATCACTGGGGCCGCTCCGTCAAAAACACACTTCTTTGGTATGATTTGGTGAAGTCCTGACAGCAGTGGCGTGTAAATCCACTTTGAGATGCGACTGAAGCGATGTTGTGAAGCTTCCCGTCATTTCTGCGTTCAAATCGGTTCAAATGCAGCGCTGCCTTCCCGGAATGCTGTGCTGAAGCGTTGAAGTCGCTCGACGTCACCCATAGGAATAAAGTGGAGCGCGGCGCGACAGAAGTGTTCACGGACGACTGGATCTGCACCTGAGAGACTGTTTACGGCGTGCATTTCCTCTCTCTCGCTCTAGTCGCGCGCGCACCCTACCGGGAGAAGAGCCCGTACGGCCCATACAAGGACCTTCCGCTCTATTAACGTCAAGCCGACCCATACTCGAAAAAAACTCGCCGAAACTTGTGAGAAACCGGAAGGAGTATTTTTGACACAGAAATACTCCATCAAACGTCCAACATTAGTTTTTGAAACTTTGTCTATGTTTAGGATGGGAATCCAAGTCTTTAACAGTGTAAAAAGCTCAGTATGCATGAAACAGCATTTCACCCCCCCTTTAACGGCTGACATTTGCTTTCACCGGATGTGAGAATTGCATAAAAAGCAAACAGAAGCCATTATAATCACAGATGCTGTCTACACTGGATAGAGTATACAGATGTGTGTTCAGCTTCCACACACTTGAGTCTGCCAAAAACAGGACAAATGGAAGAGTGAAAGAACGTGCGCATTGACGTGTCCAGTTTAAACAGATTTTTTACTCACTGGTATAGAGACTTTAAAAGGATCCCGGTGTCTGAATAAAACATTGGAGGATTATATGTTTGTTCGGAGCACTTTGTTTTATGCTTGGATTATATGTTTATAATTCACGTCCAGTTTATTTCACGGAGCATTTCACGTCCAGTTTAAACAGCTCATTTGCATTTCTGTACAGACTTTAGAAGGATCCCAGTGTCTGAAACAAGTGGATGGTTATTTTTAAATGGCGTCCCAGATCACAGAGCCTTTTGTTTTGTCAGAAAGGCACAGTATAATGGAGAGTTTATAAAGAAACTTTTGTTGAAAGATGAAGTAGCCGACTGTATTGGCTCTGACAGCAACTGCATCACAAACCGCAAGTTTCATAATACTTTGTCTGTAAATTATGGTTTTATACGGATAATGTTTTGGGGTTAATGTTTTCAAAACACTCACTCGTATGCAACAGCGAGTGGCCATTAATACTATGGTATGTTTTGGCAGGTAAATAAAAACTGCTTGCTAGATACCCGATAACTTTATTAGAAAAAGAAGCATAATAAATGACTTAAATCAAATAGTAAGAACACCAATCTGACCTGTACTGATATGACATCCCATTTAAATCAAAGACATACAAACATCCATCAAAGAAAACATCTGTCTGACAGTTTCACAGAAACTTTTGAATGTTTGTGTGTATATATACTGTATAAAATGCAAAATTAAGTTTTGTGGCTAATAAAAATATGTATGTCTTATAAATGTCCTTAATTTAGAAAGTTTTGACCTGTGCTTGTTTTTTTTAAGCTCCTTTAAGTTTTTTAAAGACATTTTGGTTCCTTTTTTTGTGTGTCAATTCTAATGGGATGAATTCATGTTGGCACAATAAATAGCAAGCATGCACATACACACAACATCAAGGTCGCAACAGGGGACAGATCGGTGAGAGAGGGCGAGTTTCACGAGTGCCGACCTATTTGACAGCGATTACGGCTTTCCGGTCGTTTAGGAAAAGCCGGTGATGGCCGTTTCCCAGAGGGATGGCAGAAGTCATGCTCCTCATATCGGAGTCATCCATCAGCTTAGTAATGATAATAACACTTATTAGCAGAGTGATGAAGAGGATTATGCCATCATACACAGTACATTGATGTACTGCAAAAACAACTTCTTAAAGGGACAGTTCAACCAAAAATGAAATTTGTGTAATTTCCTCACCAATTGTCGGTCCAAACCCTTGCGAATTTCTTTCTTGCACATTGTAGTTAGTTTGGAGATTATGTAAATAATGTAACCAAAGAAAGAGAGTCATATGGGTTTGAAGGAAATACACATTTAAGACCCTCTAGTGCTCCTCATTTAATTTGTATTTTGAGGGAATTGAATGGTACTAATTAATGTTTAAGCAATAATTATGATCCAATTGTTTCCATAATATTTACAATACATCCATACATTTGTTTTCTATTTATTTTATTTTTCAATGAACCCCTTCTTTGCTGTGGGATTTTTTTCTGTGTCAGAATCATTTGTAGATTGTAGAAATATCTGCCAATGGGTTCAGACAAATCAACTTAATGCAAATGCAAGTAATTTTCATACCCATCCATCCCCGCCCATACCCGCTTATCCGGGGCCGGGTCGCGGGGGCAACAGTCTAAGCAGAGACGCCCAGACTTCCTTCTCTCTGGCCACTTCCTCCAGCTTCTCCGGGGGTACCCCGAGGCATTCCCAGGCCAGCCTGGAGACATAATCCCTCCAGCGTGTCCTGGGTCTTCCCCAGGGCCTTCTCCCGGTGGGATGTGCCCGGAACACCTCCCTGGGAAGGCGTCCAGGAGGCATCCGAAATAGATGCCCGGGCCACCTCAGCTGGCTCCTCTCGATGTGAAGGAGCAACGGCTCTACTCTGAGCTCCTCCCGAGTGACCGAGCTTCTCACCCTATCTCTAAGGGAGCGGCCAGCCACCCTGCGGAGAAAGCTCATTTCAGCCGCCTGTATCCGGGATCTTGTCCTTTCGGTCATGACCCACAGCTCATGACCATAGGTGAGAGTAGGAACGTAGATTGACCGGTAAATCGAGAGCTTTGCCTTACGGCTCAGCTCCTTCACCACAACAGACCGGTACATCGCCCGCATTACTGCAGATGATGCACTGATCCGTCTGTCAATCTCCCGTTCCATCCTTTCCTCACTCGTGAACAAGACCCCAAGATACTTAAACTCCTCCCCTTGAGGCCATGGATGGACGGATGGATGGATGGATGGATGGACTATAATGTTGAACGCCAGCACATTACGGTATTGTTGTCCGTTACCACGGCAACCATTTGCATGTCAGGGTTTGTCTGAAAGCGTCTGAAGTATGAAAATGATCTGTAGACATGACAGGTGGCAAAACTATCAGAAGAAAAGCTTAACATGTACTTACAACTGCCTTATTTATCTGTATTTTCTTCATTAGGATGTTAAAAGCAAATGACGAGAGTTTTTAATTCATAATGTTTTTACTTCATGTAACACGAGCGCTCATACTGGACTGAAGGCATTCTCATCATGTGATCACGGGAACACATTACTTAGGGCGCGGTGAGCTCGTGCCAGAGACGTGGATAGTGAGCCGTTGGAAGTACCATCCTACATCACGAAGCACCACAACGTCCAATAGGAAAATTCGACTGCAGTAGCCACCGTTCAACCTTAAGAAGGCAGCACTAATAAGTTTTTACATCATATATTATAGAATTAAAACACTTTATACCCAAATGTCAAAACATTTACTCGAATCAATAAACAGCATTAATAAAGCCCCAGTCTTGCAGATCATTAACAAAAAAAAGTTGGTTTAGGGTTTAGTTACCCTTTAAGAGCCCAGTGCTCAGTAGTATAGCCTACCAGGGAGACGATTTAATAAATAAACAACACGTTTTTTCCTAAGGGCTAACACGTCCAAAGCAGATGACGAAATATAATTATATTGATCAACAATTTCAACTCTAGAGTGAAACTGAATTAAAATGAATTCATTTCAATTAATCATGAACTGGGAAAGATTTCTGTCCCTCCAGTGAAAGTCCAATTTCCAGTTTGACGCTTCAGAAAGTTCATGAAGAGATCCTAAAACTAAGCATCAAATGTCTCGGTTTGTTTAGTGCAACCAGAAGCAACACAAGCAAACCAAAAAGTGTGATTGTAAATCCAGAGCTGTGAAGTCTGGCGGCTCATGAACATCACCTGACCTGGCTCTGGCCTGAGATTACTTATTGATGGCAGGCGGTTTTAGGATCCTGACAGAGAAACAAGAGAACATGAATGTAATCCAGTCGACAGCTCGACTTAAGCACGAAACGGTACACTGGTCACCATGCGCTGCCGTTCGGTAAGTACAAATCCACTCTAAGTGCAAATAATCAGAGACATTTAAAGTGAGCAAAATAACCAGCCCACTCCTGGGCTGGTTAATATATATATATATATATATATATATATATATATATATATATATATATATATATATATATATATATATTATTTTTTTATAGGCTTATAGCCTATATAACATTTAGTTTAGCAATAACTAAAGTAATTTATGTCATGGTCTGTCTAAATATTCAATTCTGATTGGGAATGTGTACAATAGCAGAGGTAATTCTAAGTTGGCTAACATACCGTTCTGTATGAGCCGTTTTCATCATGAAGCGCAGGCGCGCACATACACACACACACACACACACACACACACACACACACGTCACTCGCATACAGAGATCGCGCTGCAGATTCAGGAGCACGGAAGCTGGTTATCAACGCCGCCCCGCGACTTTAAAGGGGGGGTGAAACACTCAGTTTCAGTCAATCTCATGTCAATCGAGTACCTATAGAGTAGTATTGCATCCTTCATATCTCCGAAAAGTCTTTAGTTTTATTATATTTATAAAAGAAATATGGGCTGTACCGAGTCTTTCCAGGAAAAAACCTCTTTTACTGTCTATGGAAAAAAACGAGCGCCTGGAGGCGTATCGTGTGGGCGGAGCTAAAGAATGACGAGCGGTGACGTCCTCAAGCGTGGAGAAGCCCATCGCTATCGATCTCAGCTAATACAGATATGATCCAGAATCAGATCCGGAGGCTGAAATAAATTGAACAGGAGAAACAGCAGCATCAGGACGTCCGTCTCTGTGGTATGGACTGTATTTAGTGGCCTGTCAACATTTGTGTGTGTTTACTCGCAGTTTATGAGGACATGATTCGGTTTATGGACTATTGTATGCAACTAAACCTTAGCAGTAGCAAGCAAAACGGTTTTGCACGTCAGACTAGTGTAACGTTATACAGAGAACAACAATGGAGTCCGTTAGCGCATTTGAATGACGAAGCACGCGATCGTGTCGTTTACTGATGTTTACTCACGCGACGATAGCCGACAGCACAGACATTTGAAGCAGTTTTACTCACCGGCTGCTTCCAAAGCACGACCGAACCTTTATCGCTGGGACCGCTCCGTCAAAAACACACTTCTTTGGTATGATTTGGTGAAGTCCTGACAGCAGTGACCGTGGAGATCCACTTTGCGACGCGACTGAAGCGATGTTGTGAAGCTTCCCGTCATTTCTGCGTTCAAATCGGTTCAAATGCAGCGCTGCCTTCCCAGAATGCTGTGCTGAAGCGTTGAAGTCGCTCGACGTCACCCATAGGGATAAAGTGGATCGCGGCGCGCGACATAAGTCTTCACGGATCGACTGGATCTGCATCTGAGAGAGTGTTTACGGCGTGCATTTCCTCTCTCGCTCTAGTCGCGCGCGCACCCTACCGGGAGAAGAGCCGTACGGCCCACACAAGGACCTTCCGCTCTATTAACGTCAAGTCGACCCATACTCGAAAAAAACTCTCCGAAACTTGTGAGAAACCGGAAGGAGTATTTTTGACACAGAAATACTCCATCAAACGTCCAACATTAGTTTTTGAAACTTTGACTATGTTTAGGATGTCGCGATATGACACTTTTTTTATCATGTAAAAATGTATACTGGTATTATCGCGGACGATATAATATGGCACACCCCTACTACAAAAAATTACGAAATACCACAGGAGCAGGACACAGATCAACTTCAACATAAAAGTCCCACAGCGTGCCAGACACAGAACAGATGTGACAATTGGTTAAGACAAAGTTGCTGAGTTTGGCTGGTTAAGATGCTGAAGAACCAGAGCAATGTCTGATATGACCGAAGACTTTCTAAATACTAAATTGGGATATGGCAATATTATACTTAACAAATGATTAAAAATAAAGGTCACAAAAGTTTTTTTTGGCAGTCATCCCATTGAAGAACCATTGTTTGGAACCTTTCAGTGAAACGTTTTAAAAATAACCACTTTTTATAAGTGTGAGGAAACATTTGAACATTTTCCCACTATAAAGACACTTTTGTGATGGATAATATTTAGATCCCTTTATTTTTAAGAGTGTTAAAATATTATAAGTGGAGTTTCCATCAGGAAGCCTATTGGCCGTATAAGATCCGGTTTTGATGCCTCAAGCAACAAGATATGCTAAATTTGCTTCCTGAAATCTTCTACGACCTGAGATGAACCTATAGCTCTCCATCCCCCTCTCCCGGCCCATAAGGATCAATGATAAAGCTTATCCGGGCTGAGCTGCAGCAGTCTCTGATAGTCCCATCATAACTAAGCTGCTCAGGACGCTGTAATTGAAATGAGAAATACAGACAGATCAGACAGATCTTAAAGAACAGAGATCAGGATGTCTGAGGAGCTCTTCGGAACAAAATATGTATATTTTGTTTCTCATTAAAAAATATTCTCTTTCACTCACATTAAATACATCACATTACGGAAAAATACTTCAAATACTTTTTTAAAACAATGTCCTGGCACAAAATCTCCTTTCCATGGCCACCTGAAGACCCAGACAGGTCATTAGTCTGTCAGAACGGATGCATTCGGATCTTTGTGCGATGGCAGATCAGCCTGAGAACAACCTGGCATCAATAACCATCGGCAAGTAAGAGTTAGTTAAAGGAGCGGCGGCACAGAATATCAGTCAGTGGGGTTTAATTTTGAACGAGGCCAAGATCAGGTTTACCACTGCGACTGCAACTCTAGATACTCAATTACACAGGGAGAGAGAGAGAGAGAGAGAGAGAGAGAGAGAGAGAGAGAGAGAGAACGAGAGAGAGAGAGAGGGGGGGGGGGGTATCAGACCACCAAAGCAAACAGTACTGAAGCCAGGCAGGCCGCCAGAGACTTTCCATTGCTGTGTCATGACATGCTTGTGCGATAAGCTCAAGAAAACTACTAATATGTGCCAAACGCGCCGGGCAGAGCGCCACAGCTGAACATGCATTATTCTCCTGAATTTGGAATTCATTCACTAAAAAAGCGGGTTAGACAGTTCTCATCAAGTTTTTAAAGGGATAGTTCTTCTAAAAATAAAATATGAATTTAATCACTGCCATGTCAGTCCACACATAAGGCGTTTCTCAATGTCAAGGAAGGATCCTCGGAAGCCAGAATTCTAAGGATGCCACGTCATCGACATCCGACTAAGGACTGTTCCAATGTCGAGGATCCTCGAATTTCAACCAAGGACTGAGTCGTTCATTCGAAAAATATGTCATATACAGAAAAGGATGCATATGAGTAGCCTTCGCGCACTTCGCGTTCTCAAATCACCCACAATCCTATGCGCGCAGCTTCGCTATCTTCTGACGTTCCCGGAGTCGGAGCGTGAACGGGGCAAATATGCTTGTATCGAAGTTTGTTGATGGGAAGGAAGGAGGCGGGAACCGGCGAACGTTCAACAACTTTATTATAAATAATAAACAAAACGAAAGTAACACAGGGAAAACCCTCACGGGCGACTGCCCGCACACACATAATAAAACAATCACTTTGCCGTGAGCTGAGACCGGTGTGGCGGCGATAAGCTGCCGCTCATTATCACTCCATCAGCCGGCTCTCACGGTCCCTCACCTCGCTGATTGCCACAATGCTTTTATTTACGTTACCAAACATTTGTTATAACCGTAGTAAATATACGTAAAGTTTAACGTTTAAATGCCAGTACAAATTACTACTGTATTGATATAAAAATATATACAAATGACGTTACACATAATGTTATTGATGGCCAACGGACCTTTTCACTGACGTAATGACGCACTTGACGTGCACTTGCTAGCCTGTTCCATTTGCGTGTTCTTCGTATCCTAATGAGGAGCCTCGCCTAGCCTCTGAAGGAAGTGACTTGGAAGGATCTGTCCTTCCAAGGAAGCATCCTTGACATTGAGAAACACCTATTGACTGTAGTGCCCGTGAGGTCACACTATGAAGAGCAGTTCTGAAGTGTAAAGTAGGGTCGAGCTGGCTGTTGCCATCTTGGCAGTGCCTAGATAACTGAAAATGGGCAAAGAGGCGGAACGTGAGTTCATGAGTTCTCAGCTGGTAAAAATAATGCCATATGTACACGGATAAAATGATTGCGTTTAATCCGCACACAGCACTGTTTTGAATGTACGGTAAGGAGCTCCTGTGTCATATAAGCCGACCAATCAGGTTGTGACCGTCTCCCTATGCCTTTGGTTCGGTAACTTTAGGTTCGCTGTTAAAAATGCCAGTGTGAACGCTAAGCGGACCAGGACTATATGTTTTGTTTTTGTTTTTTGGTCCGGACCAAACGAACCAAACTAACCGAACTACTTAGTGCGAACTAAGTGTGAACGCACCCTGAGGTTAAATTGTCCTGAAAAAAATACTCACTTGTATTGTTCACTGTCAAATATGAGCGCAATGGAAACAAGTGGAAGCGTTTGGTACTGCGGCCAAACAAATTCTTACTGAAAGCTGAATTTTTTTGTTCAAAAAAATTCAGCTGGCTGTTGCCATCTTGGCAGTGCCTAGATAACTGAAAATGGGCAAAGAGGCGGAACGTGGGCGGGGCTAAGGTGACGTGATGACTAACAGACGGCAGACAAACGGCAATCCACCTGTCACTCAAAGTGGCCACGCCCTTAATTATGCTCAACTTTAATGCTTTATGTAATGTAAACAAACGAGTTATAAAAAAATGAATCCCCTCATTTGTCGTCATGAAGGGCAAAATTAGCCGTATAGACCAATACCACAATTTGTACCAAGCTGTAAACATGTTTTTTTCTGCTGTAAAGTTGGCCATTTTAACATGGGGCTCAATGAGATTTTGCTCCTTCTGGAGCCTCTAGTGGCCATTTGATGAATTACAGTTTAAGTCACGTATGTATTGGCTTCAGCAGAAACTGGGGGAGGTTGCCGCTTGTGAAACACACCGTAAAAATGTAAACAAGCACAGAAAGTGTCAAATTCAATTCTCTTTCACGACTTATTGCGCTTGAATACACATGTAAATGGTTATGTCTCAAGTGAAAGTAAACAGCTCAGGGTGTAATAATAACATCAAAATTAGTTTATGAGGGTGAGTAAATTAATCTTCACTATTGAAATGCATCCATTTTATTAGTTGTAATGTACTCATTAGCTAAACTTGCTCACATTTCATGGTGATTTAACACTGAAATTCACCATTTTCTCCAACACGCTGTAATCAAATCACTTTGAGGCCAATAAAAGTCTTGCTTTCTCTATGGAGCTGAAGGTGAGTCTGGTGTCTGAGTTGGCAGTGTATCACAGAGACGTCTGGGGCCACAGGGACGACGCTCCTTTAGTTACTGAGATCCACACGGCATCAGCTGTAATTAACGCACGGCTTGTGCACTTTTGGGTGCTTGTGCATGCAAAACATGCTAGGAGTTTTTTTAAATCACTCCACTAAGGCTGCGTTTACACTGGTGCAAAAAATCAGATTTTTACTTCAATCTGGCACAGATCTGGATTTGTTGCACACCTATTCAGAGCATTTCCTGTATGTGAATAAAAGTACAAATATTCCATACTGTTGCTCAATCAATCAGCTAATAAAATCTGCATGTGCCATAATCTCAAAATAATTACCAAAAGCCTATGTAAAATAGTTTTAGATGGCGTTTAACACATCAGCTTCCTAAAGCATTTCATGTCAACAACCTAAATATACAATACTAGATTAATTTCTTCTTAACTCCTATGTTTCTGTGAAATCAAGGTGTCAAGCTACGCCTTTGAATAAGCGACCTCTAGCAGCGAAAAATTACATATTGTGCCTATAATCAATTCAACCAATACCAATAAGCTAAATAAATGATTTAATTAATTGTACAGTCACAAATAAACAAATCAAGTATTTATCCTCAATTTAACTCTCTGTTGCTGTTTGGTCACTTTCGACCTGAAAAATATAGTTATTTAAAATAATTTTTTACTTCAACGGAATGGTGTGACATTTGGTAAAGCTTTTGACACTTGCTGTGAAAAATAAATAAATCATGGACTTTAAGGGTGCGTTCACACTTGTCATGTTTGGTTCGATTAAAACGAACCCTGGTGCGGTTGCTCGGTTAGTGCGGTTCATTTGAACATATGTGACCGCTGCCATCTGAACCCTGGTGCGCACCAAACAAGCGGACCGAGAGCGTTAAAAAGACGGGTCTCGGTCCGCTTCCAAACCAACTCTGGTGCGCTTCGGTTGATATATGAACGCAACACGGACCAAAGACATGTAAACGGACCAAAAACCGGACGTAATGTCACAAGATGCGACGCATAGTCAGCTGATTTGAGGATGCGGAAAGATCGGCGTATCCAAAATGAGTAACGTTAACGTTAGAGGCCAAATGTGGAGCAACGAGGAAGTGCCTCATCAATATTTGGTCCGACGAGCATGTTTCGAAAATGCTAGAAAAATGCATAAAAAGCATACCTGGTTCTTCTCATCAAAGAACCTGTGTTGCCCATTATTAGCAGGTACAGACGACAGAACGGCCGTCTATTTTGCATAAAAGACGCCCGTCTCTTTTCTGCACAACGGAAAGGAAATCCTGCTGCTGTTTTGAATGTTTTGAACATTTTATGAGCTCTTCATGAGTTGTCAGCGGGTAAAAATAATGCCACACGCTTAAAATGACCGCGTTTAATCCAGCACACAGCGTTGTTTTGAATGTTTTGAACCTTTTATGAGCTCTTCATGAGTTCTCAGCTGGTAAAAATAATGCCATATGTACACGGATAAAATGATTGCGTTTAATCCGCACACAGCACTGTTTTGAATGTACGGCAAGGAGCTCCTATGTCATATAAGCCGACCAATCAGGTTGTGACCGTCTCCCTGTGCCTTTGGTTCGGTAACTTTAGGTTCGCTGTTAAAAATGCCAGTGTGAACGCTAAGCGGACCAGGACTATATGTTTTGTTTTTGTTTTTTGGTCCGGACCAAACGAACCAAACTAACCGAGCTACTTAGTGCGAACTAAGTGTGAACGCACCCTGAGGTTAAATTGTCCTGAAAAAAATACTCACTTGTAATGTTCACTGTCAAATATGAGCGCAATGGAAACAAGTGGAAGCGTTTGGTACTGCGGCCAAACAAATTCTTACTGAAAGCTGAATTTTTTTGAGATATGAAACTCAAATACGGAGCACAGCTTGTTTAGATTTATGGCTTTGATTTTCATACAGTTTGAGTGTAAAACATGGTTTGGAAAATATAAATTTCTGATAAAATGTTGAAATAATATTTTCTAATATTTTTCATAATAATAAACAAACTTAAAGCTGAAATGTTCATTTTAATGACTATGCTCTTTAAGAGCATTTCAGACGAGCTGTATGCTCACACATAATTGAATAACAGGTAATAAATAGATCATAAGTTCATAACTATTCCATAAGTATAATTAAAAATCCCCTAAAAATACAAAATATTATTCAGTTCAATTAATCAGTAAGTTCTGACTGCAACGCAAGCAGCACCAAAGGGTTAAACTCATTTTTTTTTAAATACATGAACCAATCAAACGTTTAATATCTACACTGTGTCACAACATGTCACACCTTGGGATGTCAGTAGCATGATTAAAACCCTATTAAGTTTCATATGTACAAATGCAACACTCGGTGAATAAAAATGAAGAGGTGTACTCACACGAGGAAGTGATACAGGAAGCACCTCAGGCCGGCTGGTCTCTCTAGGAAGTTATACACATCGCCCTGCATGCTAGTTTTGGCGTGGTAGGGGCTGTGCGTGAAGCGGGCGGCGGCCGGGGCGGTGGAGATGGAGCGGGGCTTGCTGTGCGCCGGTGGCTCCTTTGTGAGGCCATCTGGAGCCACGGGAGTGCTTGATCCATTATTCACCATGGGCTCCGGTTCCAGTGAAACAGGAGAGCGGGCTACGGAGAGGGACGTGCTGGACGCTGCTGCCTCCTCCAGGCTGTGCAGCGAGCTCGGCACCGGGAAACCGTGGCCATTGTGGCCGTAGTTCTTCAGCTTGATGCTGTTGCTGGAGGTGGACCATCCGAACGTACGACCACGGGATAAAAGAGGGGTCGTGCGGCCCAGTCTCTCCCCCATGGTGGGAATGAGTCCTGTGGGATGGTTTTCCAGTGAGTTCCTTGGGTCGTAACCGCTCCAAAGTTATGAATCTGTCACAATGCAATCTATACCTGCCATGTCACCAAACCTGTGAAGGGAGATCAAATTGAGGAAAGCGTTAAAGCAATGTCCTTCACGTTTTAATGCTGTTTACAGTCTGCGTTGCTTAGTGATCTTGTGTATTTGGTTGAGCACCAGTTGTTGGGACATACTCCAAGTCTGCTGGTTTAAATTAGGAGCATCTCAGACGGATTAATATTGCATGAGGATGTGCTGAAGATCACCAGACACATCCATAATCATCCACTGACAGCCACGAGTACCTTAAAGATCACACACTTGAATCAAATCTGTGTTTCTTATATTCAGTCAAGAACACTTTTTGGCTGTAGTGTTCCAGAGTTGAACACAAAAAGAGTAAAGAAAATGTTTATTCAGCAAGGATGCATTAACTTGATCAACAGTGACATTTATAATGTTACAAAAGATTCTATTTCAAATAGATGCTGTTCTTTTGAACTTTCTATTCATCAAAGAATCCTAAAACAAAAAAAGCACTCTTTTCTACACATATGTCAATCAGGGATATATATTAGGCAGCAAGTGAACATTTTGTCCTCAATATGGATGTGTTAGAAGCAGGAAAAATGGGCAAGCGTAACGCCGGCTTCACACTGCACGCGTAAGCAGGGCGTAAGCAGCGCGTATTTTTTTCGGCGCCCATGTTAATCAATCAGTGCATTCACACCGGCAGCAGAGGCAGCGCAGCGGCGCGTAGCAGGAGCAGAGCAGAAGCGGCAGTGCCGCGATCGTTTCGGCGCCAAGTCTATTTTTGACGCGCTGCTCACGATGAATTAAAGCCACAGTACATTGTTCTGATCTAAATTAACCTGGTTAACATGAAAAATAACACATTTAACCATGAAATAATTTAGTGAAGTGTTCCGTGTGTTTCTCAGTCACCATGACATCCGGCGCTGTGGAAGAAAAAAAAATTCTACACAAAAAACGAAGTCACTGCCATAAGTTTTTGCCTGAACTACAAAACTAATTTTAAATAATGTATGCCAGTTTAGCTTAAATTAAATATGAATTAAATTATGTATATATTATAACTATATGCTGGCATAACAGAAACGATAAACAAAAAGCAAGTGGTGTCACAGGCAGTGTTCTTCAGAGTGCACCTGTCCTGGAAAGACAGCAATGGATGACACTCTCATCGTGGAGGTTGAGAAGCACACAGTTCTCTGTGATCCACACAGTTTGCTTTATAAAGACTTGCAAGTGAAGGAAAAGGCATGGGATGAAGTTGGTGAGCGTGAGCGGCTCTTGGTGCTGATGGTAAGTCATTTTAAAGTGTTTTTGACAATCTTTCGTTGTCTCACAAACGAACAACTAAATATGGATAGGTAAATAGAATATACACACATTAATATAGCACACAAACAGATGTAGATAGACTATGATGTGCGTTATTTTGTCATTTTTTTAAAAACGTTGTTAGATAATTTGCTCATTTAGTTATTAATTATTCGATAAATCATTAAGAAGTTTCCTCTTAGTTATTACAGTGATTTATGAATTATCTTTAAGAGGTTTATGATGGGTAATGCATGTAAATTTGATGCCTATCCAATATTTCAAGACGATTTCCTGAAGTTTCTCTTTTTAGCAGTGTGCTTTTCATGGACATAGGCTATAGTGCGATGGCCTTTCTTCTATCAAAAACTCGCACTAAACTAAATAAAAAAAACATCAGAAACAAGTGAAACGATTTTTTAAAAATAATGATAAATGCTTCATGATAATCTGAATCTTTGCTTTATTTCCATTTCAAATACATTAAAGAGAAATGCAAACTTATCCATTATAGAGTAGCCTACTCTGTACACAACTGCGCGCGACAAACGCTGCCTGTGTGAAAGCAAAAAGTGCGCGCGCTGCTACTGCTTTACCCACGCGCTGCTTCGGCGCTGCCTACGCCCTGCTTGCGCGTGCAGTGTGAAGCCGGCGTAAGGATTTGAGCGAGTTTGACAAGGGCCAGATTGTGATGGCTAGACAACTGGGTCAGAGCATCTCCAAAACTGCAGCTCTTGTGGGCTGTTCCCGGTCTGCAGTGGTCAGTCTCTATCAAAAGTGCTCCAAGACGAACAGTGGAGAACCGGCCACAGGGTCATTTGCGGCCAAGGCTCATTGATGCACGTGGGGAGCGAAGGCTGGCCCGTGTGGTCCGATCAAACAGACGAGCTACTGGAGCTCAAACTGCTCCAGAAGTTAATGCTGGTTCTGATAGAAAGGTGTCAGAATACACAGAGCATCTCAGTTTGTTGTGTATGGGGCGGCATAGCCGCAGACCAGTCAGGGTACCCATGCTGACCCCTGACCCCGCCGAAAGCACCAACAGTGGCACGTGAGCATCAGAACTGGACCACGGAGCAATGGAAGAAGGTGGCCTGGTCTGAGGAATCACGTTTTCTTTTACATCACGTGGATGGCCAGGTGTGTGTGCGTGCGTGGCTTACCTGGGGAACACATGGCCCCAGGATGCACTATGGGAAGAAGGTGAGCCGGCGGAGGCAGTGTGAAGTTCTGCTGGGAAACCTTGGGTCCTGCCATCCATGTGGATGTTACATGCTCCACCTACCTAAGCATTGTTGCAGACTGTGGCGAGGTAAACGAGTGAGAGACATGGGAGGAGCGAGTGAGACCGGGGACGTGATCGCGAAAGAGCATCATCTGCGAGTCACACCAGTCTCGATTCCTCTCATGAGGGAGCTCGGAGGCATTTAAGGACGAGCGACACTAGTCAAGGACGAGAGAGGACCAGGCCTGGACTTTGTGTTGTTTTGTTTATGTTTTGTTATCTGGGTGCGGGCAGTCGTCCGTAAGGGGCTGCCCGCGGTTTACTTTCGTTTTGGTTATTTATTTCGAATAAAATTTGTTGAATGTTCGCTGGTTCCCGCCTCCTTCCTTCCCATCTATGAACGTTATTACACAGACCATGTTCAGCCTTTCATGGAAACGATGCTCCCTGGTGGCTGTGGCTCTTCCAGCAGGATAATGCTCCTGACACAAAGCACAAATGGTTCAGGAATGGTTTGAGGAGCACAACAATGAGTTTGAGGCGTTGACTTGGCCTCCAAATTCCCCAGATCTCAATCCAAAAGAGCATCTGTGGGATGAGCTGAACAAACAAGTCCGATCCATGGAGGCCCCACCTCACAACTTAAAGGATCTGCTGCTAACATCTTGGTGCAAGATACCACAGCACACCTCCAAGGGTCTAGTGGAGTCCATGCCTCGATGTGTCAGGGTGGTTTTGTCAGCAAAAGGAGGACCAACACAATATTAGGATCATAACGTTAGGTCTGATCGGTGTGTGTGTGTGTGTGTGTGTGTGTGTGTGTGTGTGTGTGTGTGTACACACATACATACATAGATATTTAGATGCCAACTTTTATTTATAGTTGCCTGTTGCTATTGCAATTTTACAGAAATATGTCTGTCAAATATATTCTACATATCAGAGAATAAACAATTGTATTTATTCAGAATTAAGATACAATTATGTACATTATTGTCACAAAAATTCCCTATCAGCTCCATATAATTCCAGCTAAACATCCAGTTCTGGTAACACAAATCGTCTCTGTTTATTGCCTAACAGTGGCACCAGCAATAAAAGGTTAACTTTGAATTGAATCAATCAGACCATCCAGACCAATAAACACAGTTTTTCTTCAGACAGAGCGAATGTGCCGAATAAGTGTCATCACCTAAGCTAGACTGTGATTTGACTGTAGTCTTCCTCAGACAGTCACGGATCAGTGAGGAAGAGCAGATAATGAGGTCAGTCTTTCATGAGATCTCCATCATGAGATGACCAGCGGATGGACACACAAAGCCACTGGAAAAAGCATTGTGAGAGGAGACAAATCGAAACAGGACCCTGCCATCCTCTCTGCCATGTCTGTCAGTCAGAGTGGCAGAGCCGCTGACAGAACCCGCGATCACAGACGACCGCTTTAAGCTCACAAGTTACGTCAAGAGACAGAAACCACTCACAGCCAGAGTGTGTCGAGAGGATTTACTGGACAGAGAGATAAACACACTCACACTTATTCATTTCTGCATCAAACACAAATGCAGCAAATCAATGAAGCCTGTCAAATTACTAGTAATAATTTCCTACAAATTTCTTGTCATTTATAAACAGTTTAAAATTATATACGCACGTGCGTGTAAAATTATTTACATTTTTGTTGTATGTATGTATGTGTAGGCCTATATATTTATATATATTAGTGCTATCAAATCAATTAATAGTACCTGGCATAAAAGTTTGTGTGTGTATATATATAAAATTTACAAATTTTAATCGATTTGACAGCACTAATATTTATATATAGATTTGCATGCATTTGCATAGATTATTGCATACATGCAAATATAGACATATTTGCAAACTTTTATGTGTTTAATTCTTTATATATATATATATATATATATATATATATATATATATATATATATATATATATATATATATACATATATATATATATATATATATATATATATATATATATATATATTTAAATTGTTTCAAATCACAATTATACAGTTGTTTACATTAACATTAGTTAACACATTAGATATCATAAATAACAAAAAAACATTTCATTGCAGCATCTTTATTAATCTATATTAAATATATTGTTCATTGTTATCTCATGTTGTTGTATACAACTTCTGATGTTAAAATAGTATAAATGTACAAATTAACTATAATAATAAAATGCTGTCTAAGAACTGTTATTTCATGCAATAACCCAAATAAAGCTAGGTATATCATACATTTCTATGTAATGGTGTTTTATTTTATTTGTAATTTTTGTATTTGTTTATAGACTATTTATATCCAAAATATGCACAATGTCTTGTAATATTTATACTTTGTATCTTTATATATAGACACTACAAAACACACACGCACGTATTTTAACTGTTAAATATCATATATCATAATTACAACGAGCTTAAATCCTTTCATTCCGTCAACGATGGACAACACCACTTTAAAGGCTCAAATGATGGAAATTAACTTTTATATCAACAATACCTCCAGCAGGGCTCCTGATATTTCTCGTGCAGGTCTTCATCATCTGAAGTGACGTTTAATCGCAGTGATGATGATGATAATGATGATAATGATGATGATGATGATGATGCGATGATGATGATGAGATGTGCTTTAGTGTCTGTCTTTGATGCTGCTGTGAGAGAAACACATGTGGAGATATGCTGCGAGCACGCGCACACCTGACAAACGGCTGCGCGCGCCATCGGCGTCTGTCAAGCATTTCAAAGACTTTTGAAATATTTGTCATGAACATTTATCTACAAAACATAACGTTTTACGTTTTCTGCAATGCCCCTACTGACACATCCAAAGAGGAATATGCCATATTATTCTTTATACACTTTCCTTACTGTTCGATTTAAAAAAAAAACTATCGAGCAGTGATTTAAACTAAATTGAACGTGGCCTTTTCGCGTCATGTTTGATTCGGTTTTAAAAAATAGTTTTAAAAAGTCTTTTAAAAACGCCTCTCAAGAAATTAAACGCAAAAAATGCTTGTGTTTCACTGTTATTCGCTCTCTTGTCTTTCCAATGCGTTTCTAGTCCCTCAAATGTACACTTAAAAGTTGTTCTTCAGCAGAAGGTCTGTTTTGTTTCCATGTGTGCACTCACGCTGACGCTCACGTATTGTCTCAGTTTCTCATATCTTTTTAGCTTCGCTTTATTTGCGTTCTTCCGAGCCGCCGTAGTCACACCTCAGATTTCCCCATCATGGCCGCGTCCATCGCTCACCCTGCGCTGTCCTCCTTATGCAAAATAAACTCTAATATTAATGGAATATATAGTTCAATTTCTCTAAGCAGGAAGATTTCAATCTCCTCTGTCCTCTCAACAAGCGTCGTGGCCACAGAAAGAGGAAGAGGTAGCGTAATCTGTTATTAAATCTATTTACAGTATTATATCAAATGTATAGTAGTATGTGTGTGTTCATATATATATATATATATATATATATATATATATATATATATATATATATATATATATATATATATATATATATATAGTGCATGCGTGTGTTTATGGCATGCTGTTCGGGAATTGTTGTATTTATTATAATATGAATTCGAAATATATGTAGAATATATGGAATGAAAGCATGAATATATGAAATTAACGTATTTTTTATTCCATATAGTCATATACTACATATTTTAATGAATATATTTATTTTTTATACTTAAAAATGTCAAATGTTTCAACCCAGATAGCACACATACATCTGGAAAATGTCTGTTAAAGATCGCTTAAAGGGTTAGTTCACCCAAAAATGAAATGTCTGTCATTAACTCCTCTCCCTAATGTCGTTCCTCACCCGTAAGACCTCCGTTCATCTTCACACACAGTTTAAGATATTTTATATTTAGTCTGAGAGTGTATGCAAGTGTATGCACACTGTACTGTCCATGTCCAGAAAGGGAATAAAAACATCATCACAGTAGTCCATATGAGACATCAGTGGGTTAATTAGAGTCTCTTGAAGCAGAGAAAATACATTTGGGTCCAAAAATAACAAAAACTACGACTTTATTCAGCATGTCACGTGAAAATTCAGCAGTTTGACACTCAAAGTTTGATCCGAATCATGAATCAATACGCTGATTGACATTACTTTTGTCTCTTTTTTGTACTCAGAACATGGTCGTAAAATGAATCACTAATTATTCAAGTATTACTTAATCACTCAAGAAAAGATGTTTTTCACTTTAAAATAATGGTCCAGATGACTAGTAGGCCCAGCAGTGACCAGGTAACACTTGAGTTATTATTAGTGATGCATTTTATGACTATATTCAGAGTGAAAAAGATTGATGACATCTAAGACACACAATGATGTTGTGATTTAGTTATTAATAGGTAATTCTTTATAATATGTCGTAGAAAATAATTTAATTCACGTGGACTCCAAATGTGCACCATGCACTTGCATATCAGCTTCTACCTGAAGTGATGCTTTAGCCAGCATTTCCCCAAGAGATCCGTAAATTCCTTCGATAATGATGCATAATGTTTTCGGCAACATTTTGATGACCATGATTACTCATAAGCTTTAAGAATGTTGCATTAATGGAAATATGATGTAGGCTCAACTTGTTTGGAGTATGACCAGCTGTTGCAAAAAAAGTTTTCTAGTTCAACAAAATATTGAAAAATTTCAGAGAATGACATTTTTCTTTAAAGCCATGAAATCCAGAAGGCTATTGCTCTGATAACAAGGATATAACTAGCTAAACATTCAGTATTCATTAAGTACTGTCAAATTAGTATTTTTGTTACATATATTCACACTTTCATTCCATAAACTCAAACTTTATATTATAAATACAATAATTACCTGAACGGCATGCCATATATATATATATATATATATATATATATATATATATATATATATATATATATATATATATATATATATATATATATATATATATATAAAATATTACACACACCACATGCATACAATTACACCCAAAATCAAATTTGTGTTTACATAATATGTGTGTGTGCTGTGTATAATTAATATTTATATATAAATACACAGTAAACACACGCATGTATATATTAAAGAAATATTTGCATGTGTAGAATGTATATAAATTTATATTAAATATAAATATTTTATATATTTTTATTATTAATTATATTTATTATCAGAGTTTAAATTATGTGTCAATTGCTTGATTGTTCGTCTGACATGTTTTATCTATGTAAATGTTTTATTTTAACCTAATATTACCACATCTAGTATTGCTTGCTGTATTTTTAAATGAGGTTGAATTTTGTATGTACTCTGAATCTCAGCGCTCATTGGATGTGTGATTACAGAAGCTGCTGGAAGAGGAGGACGGGGTCAGTGGCGGTCAAAGAGACAGGTGGACTATCACACTTTACCTCAACACAAGCGTACTACAGTTTGTTTGCGTTCTGGTCTATGATTTGGCAAAGCAGATCAATAATACTGTTGATAATGAAACACAGGCTGGGGAGCCCAGGACAGAGCGCATGGCCCAGGATCAGGACTGGACCGCGGTTTATCCCACCGCTGCGCCATTCAAACCGTCCGCCGTCCCCCTGCCGGTGCGAATGGGATATCCCGTGAAGAGAGGCGTACCGCCTGCTAAAAACGGCAACCTGGAACTCATTAAGGTGATCAAGTCTTGAAAATAAACACATACACAAGGCACAAGCAGGGGCCTATTGCACAAAACTAGGATAAGGGATTAACCCGGGATATCTTGGTGATCATGTCATCTGTATGCAAAATTTAGCAGACTAACGAACAATTGTTAAGAACAATAACGAAAGATAACTGTATATTAGTGGATAAATTGAGCCAGGAACACCAAGATTTCCCGGCTAATCCCTTATCCTAGTTTTGTGCAATAGGCCTTTAAATGATCTACCATATTTATTTATTAGCTATTTATTGATGCATTTTGATGTCACAGCGCCACAGCAAAATTATAAGATCACTTTGTAGGAAGACCTTGATTCAATCTTTTTGAGCAAACATTTTTAGAATTTCTTCTTTGTTTCTTTAACCTGTCTTAAATTTTCTGAACCTTATTGTGAACTGACCCTAACTGGAACTGCAGTGACTCTTCTGCCTTTTTATTGCCTTTATTGGTCAAAAGGAGGGTTGCAAAGGGGCTGAAAATGTCCAAAAAATTATGTAAAGTTTCCAAAAATCTTGGGAAGTTTCTGGAAACTATGCAGCCCTAGTTAAGTGATCTTCAGAAGTGGATATTTGTCTTTTTTATGACCTTACAAACTCAATTAAACCATCAAAATATGAGGAAAATATGTAATATTTTTAAAATATTTTAAAGATGAGGGAAGAACAAAACACTAAACTTTAATTAAGATATTTATCTGACCATATTATTTGGCAACGCTACAGGTTTTTATTTGACCATGCATAGAAAAACAAAACGTTCACAGGAAAAAAAACATATATTGACTACAACATAATCAGTTATTAATATTTAATATAAACATACATTGACTATTATGACTATTATTTAATTGGTTCTCTCTTTTTTTTGTTATGTGTTCCTAAATCATAAATGGCCAGAAATCCTGTCCGCACAATTTGCCATGTTATCGCAAATAAAATATTGAAATTAAAGGTCCCGTTCTTCGCGTGTTTTCGAAGCTTTGATTGTGTTTACAGTGTGTAATATAACATGAGTTCATGTTTCGCGTGTAAAAAAAACACAGTATTTTTCACACAATTGACTTATCTGTACAGCGCTGTCCCTCCTTCAGAAACACGTAACCAGTTCTGATTGGGCCAGCGCTTCCCGTGTTGTGATTGGACAGCAGCTTACCGCACTTTGCCCGGAAAGGTCCCGCCTCTTACCATAACGGGGCGATGCAAGCGCTGAATGCGCGCTCTTCTCCACGTGGGAGAGCAACGAGACCACGTCCCCTTTCTTGCGTGTTCTTGTGGGCGGAGCTTTAGTCAACAAACGGCTCTAGTGACGTCATTACAGCAGGAAGTGCAGCGGTGTAGTCCAAACCGGCCGCTCGCTGTAGGCTTTGAAAGGGAACTTCTGTTAAATAAAATATCTCGCTTGGCATTGAACTTTGAGCGTTATAATTTTACAGGTATTATTTATGCTCCAACAGCAACATTTCACACTAACTAAAGTTTGAAAGATGGGATCGCCAAGAACAGGACCTTTAAAAGAGACAATGTCCATTTTTCTTTCACCACTGCTGTGCATTAAAATGTGTCCTAGTTATAATACAGCACTTTTTTAATCACATGCGCTAATGTCTTTCAGATTCCAAACTTTTTACACCTAACCCCGGTTGCCATTAAGAAGCACTGTGAGGCCCTGAAGCGTGAGTTATGAATGTGATGGTTGCAGTTATAGATAATGGACAGCAGGTGATGACATACCAATGTTTTCCCTGTTTAATTTGTCCAGCGTTCTGTACGGAGTGGCCGTCGGCCCTGGACTCTGATGAGAAATGCACGGAGCACTTCCCAATCCAGGTGCAGAGTAAGGAATTTGTATCCGCTGGACAGTCACTGAGAAACCCGGACGCGCGGGTAGTGACACTGAAGGTGAATGTGAATTATTTTCTAAATGTTTTATTCATATTTTCCAAATAATGAAGACGTTTTCAAATATACAAGAGTAACATAATAAAGAGGAGATTCCCCAGTTCAATGTAAAGCACTTTGAGTGCCTTGAAAAGCACTATATAAATCTAACAAATTATTATTATATAAAATACAAGACTGTATACTCTACAGCTTTAGTGAGGCAAAGAACTACAATCCCATGAAGCATTGTGAACAACATAATCAGATATTAAAAAGTTCATACAATATATTTTGTTTAATGTGTGTTTGTGTGTGTGTGTGTATATATATATATATATAGTATTTTGAGCGCGACTGGATGGGAGTGGGTGAATAACAGAATCTTTTGGGGCTTGTTGCATCATGGGTAATGTAGTTTTCACCAGGAATTCCACTGTTAAACATTTCTTTTAAAACTAATTTGATATAATATGGGCTGACAGCTTCATCATATTATGGATTTACAACCTTGTAGCTCACTGTGGGGCTGTTTTTAAAGGTTTATAAATTATTTTTCTAAATCAATTTCCTTCATTTTCTTATGAATGTTTTTTTTTTACTTCCGGACTGTTGAACGTTCTTGCATTATTACCCTTGGCTTTATGGCTTCAAATATGTGAGTATGAGTATTTTTGGTTTGAAGCAAGCAAGTTGAGATGTGTATTTTGTTCTTTCTGTGAACTAATCCGTTTGAATGGGCAGATATTCAACACATTTTCTTTAATTTCTTAGGTGTTTTCTGTGTAAACCTTTTTCCCAAGGTATCTATTTAGAATAAACTGCGTATAAATGGCGTGTGTCAAAACAAAACCAACTGAGGTTGGTCACATTACATGTCGGTCAGATGGTCTCTCTCAGTTTAAGTAGGTGGTTATTAGACAGGATGTGCTGCAAACTGGACGTTTACTGATAATCAAGAGTCTGTGTACACAAGACTACCTTTAATTAGTTATGATTTATTATTATCATGTTTTTCTGTCCATACAGTATGTCTCCTCTTAGCAGGATTAGTTATGGCTCAGTATTTACATGTAAGCACGCTCTGAAAGGTACGTGAAAATTAAATAATCATTAAAACTCCTGGATAAGTAATAATATCAGCCGTTCATGAAAACGCCATGTTACTTGAAGACATGCATGATGGATTTCGATATATTCTCCTTTATTTATAATCTGAAATGTTATTTATCATAAATCTCTCACCATCTGCCTGGAAAACCGTTAGATTATGACTGCAATTCGGGAATCGCCATCTGACGTTAATCCCATTGGATTAGGGTTAGAAGTGAAGGGGATCATAGGGCAGAGATCTGGGATGAGTCTCAGAGGGGGAGAGGGTCTTCCTCCCTGTCCTTTCTTGACTGAAACACCAAGAAAACCCAAGATAAATGAAGTGATACATTGTGCACTATTGTTTTTCTTGGATCTGTATGTTGGAGAGGGCTTAGTGACATCACTGTGTGTTGTGTTTGATCCCATTGGCCAATCCGGAGCAGGATTTAAAGGGCAGAATTGTTAAAAATAGTTAGTAATTTTTGAGGGTTTGTTGTTTGGAAGAATAAGATTCAGTAGATGTAGTTTATTTCAGCTCACTGGAGGAAGTACAATTAAAGTGAAAATGATTGCTGAAGATTTGGATTAAGTGAATCATGGAGGTCGTCCTTCGATGAACTTTGATTTTTAAGTCTGGGAAACTTTCCTACTTAACTGTGCTCATTTCATGTCTCTCTCAAAACTGCTCTATTTCTTATGTACTAATTAAACCTATTTGTAATTAACATTCATAATTTGAAGAGTTTCGTTGCAAAACGAGAAATATCCATTTTGAGAAATGTTGGTTATTTGACATTATTATTGAAGACATCAACAGTCAAGTTCATTCACAATTTTTTGAACATTAAACTATTACTTGAGCTCAGTGAAGGCCACGGACACAATCTTCAAACCCAGGATATTTTTTACCATAAATACCATAAATAGTTCATAAATAAGTCAAAAACCATGCCAAAATGCAACTTATTTATCTTAACATTGTCAAACATCTTAAATTGGTTTAAAAAAACAATACATCATAAATATATGGAATAGTATATACAAAGATTGATTAATAATAATATGATTCCGAGTTAGTTTTGTCCAGAACATACATAACATAACATTTATTTTTGCAAAACGCTATATATCCAACTTATATATTATTCCTATATTATTCTACTGTACCATTAAGAAAAGCTTGTGTGTGTGTGTGTGTGTGTGTGTGTGTGTGTGTGTGTGTGTGTGTGTGTGTGTGTGTGTGTGTGTGTGTGTGTGTGTGTGTGTGTGTGTGTGTGTGTGTGTGTGTGTGTGTGTGTGTGTGTGTGTGTGTGCGCGCGCATGACACAGACCAACGTTACTCGCAGTCACATGATGACCACAATTAATCTTTGGATGTTTTCCCTCCCCTGAATGCCTTGCCCGTTTGGTCTTCTCCCTTTGATGATTTTCTTTAGATGCGTTCCTGACCGGCTCCAATCCGTCATTGAAATCATAACGTTAGCTTGACTCTGACGCTTTGATTCTCTGACTGACAGATCAGTGGCGTAGCCTACATGACTGACAGCTCGCCTACAGTATAAACAATTAAATGGTAAACGTTTTTTTGGTTAGCCTATTGAATCCTCTTTTTAAAAATGTTTTTTGTTTTGCTATTATCGTTAAATCGCTGAGCAAACTCGGAGCACTTCACCGGCGGTGACTCTACCGATATCGCACTTTGTAAAGAAACTGGGCTGGTGGATATCGCGTTTTGTGAAAAAAGACATTTTGTAGGAGGCTTAAAATGTACATTTTTAAATCTTATTAATGGCAGCAATTCACACACAGATTAAGGTACATCTAAACAGTGATTTCCAATAATAAAATCTAAATGTCAAAAAATTGCGTTTATCGCGTTTTGCAACCGAACTCTTCATTTTTTAAAGTAGTGGGATCCTTTTCCCATCAGGGTTTGGTTTGTAATAAAGATCATGTGACTGTACGTTATCCCTCAAGTGTTCTCGATGATTATGAAGCAGAGCTCCTTTTTTTCTTCCAGTGGGACTAAATTTTGTTAGCAGTCGTGTGAAAGTGGAACGAAACTGTGCTACTGGTTTGAACGCGAGCTCAGAACAGGTTTACTCAAGAGCCGATATTGATCATTTGACACTGCTACTACACAGCGCTAGAGATCCGGTGAGAAAGCGCTTGAATTCAGCGCAAAATTAATAACATCGCGAAATCTAGTGGGAAGCATTGATGTGGAAACCAGCCGAACGATTGTGTCATGAATGAGCAAGTTACAGAAGGCTTTTCATTTCACAAATCACCAACATTCATCATGGATTTAATGTAACGTTGCTAACTGTAACCACGGTATTGTGGCAGAAATAGTCGTGTTTTCTTACATTATTCATCTCAGGACTCGTACAACCTTTTAAGAGTGAAATTCAAGCACTTTTCAAGGGATTTCAAGAGCTCATCAAAGCTCATCAAAGCTCTAAGTATTATCCAATTTTAATGTTATTTTTAATGTGATGATTTGTAAAGATCTATTCAAATTGTGACTGAATTACACAAAATGCAAGTCAAGAGCGCTCCTTTAATAATAATCACTGAAGCTGTCGGTCAGTTCAGCGTGAGACTATAGAAGAACAAGTACATTTAATAATAAATGTAGAATATTACATTTTCCATATAAAAATATGGATAGGTTTTTGCAAGACACTTTTGTAATATATTGTTTGTTATCTGCATATCAATTCAAGCTCAATTCTCTACAGTCAAATTTCCAATAAACAAACACGTAATATTATTAGAAACTGCACTTATTAATGCAAAATGATTGTCATTTTATGATTTAATTAAATGTATTGCACCATCTGTAGAGTTTAGTGGCTCCGGTCTGGAACAGTGGGATTGAATGGTTGCTAGGCAACGTGGGGGAGAGGACGCTGGCGTCGTCTGTTCGCCGCTTCTCCACCCACAAATGATCATGTTACTGTACTATTAGATTTAGATTTTATTTTATTTCCTTATGTTTGTGACTAGTCTAACAGTCAGAGCTACAATTGGGGCTGTTGCTGATTGCTGGCAGCCACTGAGAGGACGTTGTTCCTCGTTTCGCCGTTTTCCACCGCTTCTAATGTTTACGTTTGAATTGCTGCGGTTGGTTGGTTCTGGTTTGGTGGACATTTGATGTTTCTCGCCGCGACTGCTCACTGGTGGTCTCCCTTGGGCTTAAGCTGCATGGTGGCTGAAGTTTGCACCGGGCTAGCGTCATCTGGGCCATCGTAATCGGCGTCCGGCATGATGTTGGGATGTTCTGCTTCTCCGCTGCGCCGCTGTTCCGTCCTGCATTGCGGCCGTGGAGCGGCTTGGACTTCTGCGCCGACCCCGGTGTGTCCACAGAAGTGCCCGAAAAAATGTTCTGCCTCCTGCATGGTGCTGCGGCGATCCCCATCGTCTGAATCGTTCATGAAGACCCATCATCTGGTCTTCAGCTGTCGTGCCTCGGCGATGTCATCGGGACACTGCCGCTGGGAGAAATCTGAAACATGGAGTGGACCACAGTGTGCTGCGGAGCTAACAGAGACTTCCACCATCAGCTGTTTTCTGTTCACCATCAGCTCTGTTTCTGTTCACCATCAGCTCTGTTTTCTGTTCTGTTTTCTGTGTTGGTTGATTGTTTGTAGTATTCTATATTTTTACTTGTTATTCATTTTTTGTTGTTATTCCCCCCCCCCCCCCCCTCCCTCCTTTGTTGCACTTTGAGATTCTTCGGAATGAAAAGTGCATTATAAATAAAATCTATTATTATTATTATTATTATTATTATGTATATTTAACCAATCAAACTCTCTTAAATTAAAAAGATATTTGAAAAGTCTTTCTATCCTTTGCAGGTGAAGCTCTCCAGCCTTAATCTGGATGATCATGCCAGAAAGAAGATGATCAAACTCTGCGATGAGCGCTACTGTAAAGACACCGACACACTCACCATCACCACTGACAGGTGTGTGTGTGATATGGGTATATATATTCTGTGCTGTGTTTTCCTCATTTCCCAATCATAGATCCTCTTTAATATAAATCTGCATGCATGTTTTTAGTTGCCCGCTGAGACAGCAGAATTATGAATACGCCATGTACCTCCTCACCGTGCTTTACCACGAGTCCTGGGTGAGTCTGCAACCCTCCACACCACTTCATTTACTGTTGTTTAAACTTTGGAATGGCAAAAAATGGTAAATGATGGCAAAATTGAATTTTGGTGAAAAGTGCATGAGCAGAAGCAGATATAATGCTATGCTTGCCACTGATGATTATGCCTTCTGTATCAGTACACTGATTGGTTTGTGATCAGCTTCTCTCTGATGGAGGTTGATCTGTTTTCAGTCCTCACTCGACACATGAATATTTCACATCTCTATTGTGCCTCTTATGAAAGTTTCAGTGGGGGCCTGGGGTGGTATCTATGACCAAGACCCCCCTGAGGGACGACATGAAACGATAGGATGAGGGGGGCAGGGAAAAAAGGAAGGAACAGAGGTTGGAAATCCCCAACATTTTTACATTCCCTGCCTTTAGATTGATGTTAACATGGAAACCTGGAGTTTTAATCTTCAGATTTTTCAGGCTTGAAAAGGTGGAAATGAGCATTTTAATAGTGACGTTTTTTCCTAATTTGACTCAACTTGACTTTGATATAATATACACACACGTATATAATACCGGTACACACACATACATGTACATAAACATATTACGTGTGCGTGCGTGCGTGTGTGTTTCTTAAGTTCCTTGTTTGGCAATACTTGTGAGGGCACAAATGTCCTCACTTATATAGTAAACTATGAAAACAACTCACTAGTGAGGACATTGGACTGGTCCTCACTAGTTTAAAAGGCTTATAAATCGGCCAAAGGTTTTTATTTAAATCTGTTGTTCTGCTCATGTTTCTGGGATGGGTAGGTTTATGGATAGGGGTTGCGTTAGGGGATAGAAAGTAGCATTAACCTGATATAAAATCAATGGAAGTCTATGTAATGTCCTCACTAATATAGTGAATGTGTGTGTGTGTGTGTTGTAAATGTGCTACTTAAGGAAATAATTCTTTATATTAAAAATAAATATATCTGTAAATTATAAAATATATTATAGAATGGGCAAGAAAATACATTTTCTATTTTAAAATACATTTTGAATACATTTTGGAATTTGGAAAAATGTGGATTTTTTTTTTAACAATATAAAAAGTTTTAGTATGAAATATATTAAATGGCCAAAGATGAGGAAACTTGATTTTTGTATATTAGCAATATGTTTTTTTTAAGTATTTGTAAATATATATATATATATTTACCTTGATCCAAAATATCCTGCCCCCGAAATCACATACTTCCCTACTGTATAGTAGTAGGCATAAAAAAGTATTTGATAAAATACGTATTTACAGTACTCATAAAATCCCATGAGGCCGTGGAGGAGGATTTGTGAATGACGCTGATAGGTCACATGATAATGATAACATGGTGGATGTAGTATGTACAGATTACATTCATACTACAAAGAACATACTTTTTTTAGTGGTCACAAAGTAATTACTTATTAAAAATAAACACTTACTCGATTGTATGTGATTTTGGACGCAACCCTAGTGTTGAAACCAAAGCCGTCCATCACACCAGTCTCAGCAAACCATCAATAGAGTATTAGAGTCTTGATCATCCACCTGATTTTCCAGCTGATTGGATGATTGACAGCTGTCTCGCCCAATGAGCAACCTGAGAGCGGAATCGGTCGCTGAATACAGGCGTCTGATTGGCTGACGGGGAGATTCCATTGGAAAAAGCTGTCGGCGGCACCTCAGAAGATTCTCATTACAGCTCGATGAAAGACGTAAATAAATAATTCACGTCACATCTGCGTGGAAGAACCATCTCCGCTTACACCGAGTCCATGGTCAAAGTTGAAAGCGGCTATTTAATTGACGGCAGCTGTAATGTGACAGTTTCTTTTGTGAATTAAGTGAGACTTGGAAAAAGCGATTAGTAACCTTTTGAGTATCGCATGATTCACCTCATTAGCACAACAGAGGATGAATTAGCAGGCGCTTTTTTGATAAAACACAGATTAAGGACAAGAACGGTGTAATTTATACACTTGAACTTCTCAGAGTCGGCAAACTGAAGGCTTCCTACGCAGATGATCTTCTCGCTGTCTGTCTGCCATAAACCCGGGCTGACGACGCTCTTTGAGGAGTAAAGAACGTGACCTTTTAGATTCACACAAGGTCAACAACAAAAATACAACAAATGCGCAAGATCTGTGCATGTTCCCATCATGCTCTTCTCACTAGAGACTCGCTGGCCTTGGTATTGTGTAACTATGCTCTTAGCTTCACTAAGAAGACTGGCTGAGAGCCACGGTTGAGCTTTGTTTGCCATCCTGGTTGGGAAGTGTAACGGTGTCCGCTGGCCTTTCGCTAGCACAATGGCTAGCACAGTGGCGGCTGAGAGCAGGCAAGACGGGGTAGAGTGACGCTGGGTGGGAACGGGAGGGGACGGCACGCCACAATGCAGCCGATTGTTCCTAACGGTGAGGGTGATTGTATCTCCGAGACCTGATTTAGCTGCCAATACAGCTACAGGATAATCCATTCAAACTGTGTTCACACTGACTGGAAGAGGTTTTGAAACAAATGTGGCCTGGATGTATTTCTAGCGGTTAAATTTAAACCTTTTATAAATATAAATGCATTTTATTTGGTTTTTAATGCATCGTAAAGCCACAAAACATGATTCACAACCCATTTTACTTTGACTTCTGAAGTGATGGATGGCTGATAGATAGATAGATAGATAGATAGATAGATAGATAGACAGACAGACAGACAGACAGACAGACAGACAGACAGACAGACAGACAGACAGACAGACAGACAGGACAACTTTTGAACAGAATAAAGATTTCTTATTTTGTTTTTAAATATATATTTTTTTATTTAGTACTGCCCTTCAGAAGCAACCAGAGATACTAACATGCTTCCTGGAAGACAATTTAAGTACAATTTACCTTGATCTTCAAATTTAATAAGTTAAAACTTATAATACAATAAGTTTAACTGCTCAGGACAAATAGGAGACTCGTTGAACAACCATCACAAAACACACACACACAGCCGTGGATCATAAGGGAACGACACACAGCGATAAGAATCAAGGGTTCATACACTTTTAAACGGGTCATTTGATTAAATTCTGATTGTTTTATTGTCTTATGGACTAAAAATATCTTATTCAGAACAGCACGACATGTGTTTTGTGTGATCTCTCTTATTTAGTTAGTCATATTTTCACAGATTCTGCAAGCGGTTCACATACTTTTTCTTCCAACTATATACAGGTGCTGGTCATATAATTAGAATATTTTCAAAATGTGATCTATTTCACAAATTCCATTCAAAAAGTGAAAAATTGTATATATTTCAAATGTTTATTTCTTTTAATTGTGATGATTATAACTGACAACTAAGGAAAACCCCAAATTCAGTCTCTCATAAAATTAGAATATTACTTTAGACCAATACAAAGAAAGGATTTTTAGAAATCTTGGCCAACTGAAAAGTATGAGCATGTACAGCACTCAATACCTAGTTGGGCTCCTTTTGCCTAAATTACTGCAGCAGTGCGGGGTGGCGTGGAGTCGATCAGTCTGTGGCTCGGCTCAGGTGTTATGAGAGCCCAGGTTCCTCTGATAGTAACCTTCAGTTCTTCTGCATTGTTGGATCTGGCATATCGCTTCTTCCTCTTCACAATACTCTATAGATTTTCTATTGCTGGCCAATTAAGAACAGGGATACCATGGTCCTTAAACCAGATACTGGTTGCTTTGGCACTGTGTTCAAGTCCTGTTGGAAAATTAAATCTTCCTAAAGTTGGTCAGCAGCAGGAAGCATGAAGTGCTCTAAAACTTTCTGGTATACATCTGCGCTGACCTTGGACCTCAGAAAACACATTGGACCAATACCAGCAGATGACATGGCACCCCAAACCAAACCATCACTGACTGTGGGAACTTTTCACTGGACCTCAAGCAACGTGGATTGTGTGCCTCTCCTCTCTTCCTCCAGAATCCGGGACCCTGATTTCCAAAGGAAACGCAAAATTTACTTTCATCAGAGAACATAACTTTGGGCCACTCAGCGGTCCTTTTTGTCTTTAGCCGAGGTGAGGCGCTTCTGACACTTTCTGTTGTTAAAGAGTGGCTTGACTCACAGAATACAACAGCTGAAACCCATGTCTTGCACACGTCTGTGTGCAGTGGTTCTTGAAGCACTGACTCCAGCTGCAGTCCACTCTTTGTGAATCTCGCCCACATTTTTGAATGGGGTTTGTTTCACAATCCTCCCCAGGGTGCGGTTATCCCTATTGCTTGTACGCTTTTTTCCACCACATTCTTTTCCTTCCCTTCGCCTCTCTATTAATGTACTGGGACACAGAGCTCTGTGAACATCCAGCCTCTGTTGCAGGGGTCCCCAATCTCGGTCCTTAAGGGCCACTGTCCTGCAGAGTTTAGCTCCAACCCCAATCAAACACACCTGAAACAGCTAATGAATGCCTATAAATGAATTGATTAGCTGTTTCAGGTGTTTGATTGGGGTTGGAGCTAAACACTGCAGGACAGTGGCCCCCCAGGACCGAGATTGGGGACCCCTGCTCTGTTGTAATGACCTTTCGTGTCTTGCCCTCCTTGTGCAAGGTTTAAGTGGTCGTCTTTTGTACAACTGTCAAGTCATCAGTCTTCCCCATGATTGTGTAGCCTACAGAACTAGACTGAGAGACCCTTTAAAGGCCTTTGCAGGTGTTTCAGTTAATTAGCTGATTAGAGTGTAGCATCATGTGTCTTCAATATTTAACCTTTTCACAATATTCACATTTTCTGAGATACTGAATTTGGGGTTTTCCTTAGTCGTCAGTTATAATCATCAATTGAAAGAAAAACATTGGAAATATATCAGTCTGTGTGTAATGATGTATATAATATACAAGTTTCACTTTTTGAATGGAATTAGTGAAATAAATCAACCTTTTGATGATATTCTAATTATATGACCAGCACCTATACATGTTTCAATCATCAGAAATTCATTGGATGATGAACATTTCTCGACTTAAAAACAAGTCGTTTCAGGGGTGAAGCAAGTTAAAGGGTCATGAAACCCCAAAACACTTTTTTTGAGATGTAAACAGATATGTATAGGCTGCACATCTTTGAAAACACTAAGGGTACTCATTAATGGTATTCATATGTGAAAATAGTTATTTTTGCATTTTTCAGAGCGATTTCTGTCTTCCGGTTTGAAAAGCTTAGTCGGAGCAACGTCACAAATGCTGACGTCGGCGCGGCCTTTTCGGCCCAAGTATGGGCTGCTGGGCACATGCTGACGTCGACCGCTCCGAGCGATTCTCGATATATATTCATGACAAAGCTCATTCAGTCCAATCACTGCGCTGTAGTATGCATACAAGATAATTTAGTTAATATGCATGAGACAGTCACTTCTGTCAGGCTCGTCTTCCATCATTATTGTAGAGATATGGTGGGGAAGTTTTGGAAGCAGCATGCGGAAAAGTCACAGAGGAAAGCTAGGCGTCGTGCTGATACGAAGTAACGTAAAGGGCGCCGAGCGAGCTGTAACCGGCGCCGTCTGTGGAAGCCTTTGCTACAAAGGCTCGGTAAAGTAAAATTCTCCTGAGGAATCGCACGCCGAACCTGCAAGCGTTGACTATCTATGTCAGGAGTGCAAAATAACCAATCTGTAATCTGTAGGCTAATGAACAAAAGCCACGTCCTCTCCGTTTTATTTGTCGTCACAGCCATGCACTAAACCGCATGTGTTCGGGCTCTTAGTGAAACAGTGTGATGCATATTTGGACAAATATAGATTTAGCTGCCGAGTGATAGACAGCGCGGATCGTCACGGCAACCCAGCGCGCGTCGCTCTGCTTCAGATGCGCGGTCGAGACTAGCCCCAAACCCCTACGCTTTTACCCCGATCTAGAATTACACATCTCTGTCACATCGCATGTTGGGTGGTTCACGTTCTCTTATCACGTCGGCGCGTTGTTCATCTTGCCAAACAGCGTGCATATTTGGACAAATATAGCTTTATCACGTTTGCAAAATATTTCGTCATGCAGAATTAACAATTATTTTCATTTCTCACTGAATTATGCTGGTTTGAACTTTGAAGAGCTGAATGATTAGCGATCTCTGCACGCCACTCATAGCTCTCTCATTCGCTGTACTCATCCCTCATTTAATCTCTCTGTGGTAAACAATGCCAACGTGAACCAAGAACATGTCTCAGAACCGCTGTAACTGCTGCTGTTGGTATCGCTAATCTTAATGCACCTACTGACACTCCCCTATTTATGCAAACATTCCCTCTTTCCACACAATACCATCCCACCTTTTCACAGTCGACCACTCCCCTTTTAACAAGCTTTTTCAAATCGAAGGTGTGAAAAAACACCGCTGCAGCAGGGGGGTTTCATGACCCTTTAAGTTAAAATGAGCTCTATTTTGATTTTAACACTTGATTTTTAGGCGTTTCTATAACAAAAGAACTCGGCAAGAGCCCTGATTTTTCTTTGGCCGTGCAGTAGAGCGGTTAAGCGATCAGCTTAGCTTACACGCAGCGTTGGCCTTTCAGAAGAAACCACAGAGCGTCTCCATGTCTTTAGTCAGGCCCTCAATTATACTCCCATTCTCTCAAGTGAAAGGCCAATCTCATCAATTAGTTGCAAACCATTTGATTTGCCTCTTCGGCTAAATTGAATCATTTGAGTCAACAGTTCTAATCAAATCCTCAAGATCTGGCCAAACCACCTTCATCTCCATAGAAACCACCTAATCCATCAGTCCCTCCCTAAGTAGTGCCCTGTGGCCGGGTGATTGAGGGAAAGGAATGGAGAATGACGAGGGGTATTTTTTTCGTATTGATAGTCATTAGTCTGGAGCACCTGCACCGGCGAGAGGGTTATCTGCCCCGGGGCATGCACAGGCCTACATCACACAAAGACGCTTTTGTCATTGAGGATGGGAAGTATTGGGAAAATTTAGTCTCAGACAAAGAAGGGACTCTGACGATTCTTATCAAACACAAGCTGTCTTTAAAACTTTGCGGCAATCAGTCAAACGGTTAAGCGAACGCTCAGCGGCGTCCCTTAATGTTTCGATGTGGTAATCAGAGCTGTTCATCGAGTTTAAGTAGCCATGCTCATTACATTTCCTACAGTCGTCTCCAAATCAGTTTGCCATTTTTATTGTGCCAGAATTCCTCGGCCGACTCAAAGCCGTAGCATTCTTGCTTAAAGGTGGTGTCGGCGTGTACATTATTTTTACCTTATATTTAGACAGATATTTGAGGTAAATATAGGAAATACAAATATCAAACAAAATAAATTTTGTAAATGTATATTCACAATACATTTCTAACCATTTTTTTTATTTCGGATGAAATGTGCTAAATATAAATGCAGGTTAAATATTTAAAATAAGTAAAGAATAATAATGAATGCAGATTAATTTTATATTTCAAAATGTGTCAGAAAATAAATTTATATTATTAACATTATATTTTGGGTAATTTGTTTTGAAGTATACAAATATATTTAAATTGAATATAGAAAAAAAATGAAAAAACTGAGGAAACAAGTTAGCAATAGAACTTATCAAAGGTATAAATATTTTATACAAAATAAAATATTGTATTTCTAAATCTGTGTGTGTGTGTGTGTCCATCAAAGTCCTTAAGTTGATGCTCCTGCAAGTATAGTGGAAGTTAAACTTCAGTTAAAAGTAGGCACATTAGCTTGAGTTCAATATATTTATCTTTATAAATCTCTTTATTTAATATTCTCTTTACGTTTATATACTTCAGACACTTTGACTTGAACTTTATTATACTATCTAATTTATTTAAAAAAATAAAATTCTGTCCAAAATGTGTTTAAAATATATGTTGTAAACAGCACAGCTTGAGATATATATATATATATATACATATACACACACACACATATATATATACACACACACATATATATATATACACACACACATATATACATATACATACACACACACACACACAAAAGAAAAAAACTCTAAATACAAAACTATATTTAAATATATAAACATTTATATAAATACAACATGTAACATTTTGAAATGTATAAATATTTTTTGTATATTTAAAAAAATATTTGTAATCAAAATTGTCGTCATATTAGGGGGAGTGGGGACTAAGATGTGTACAGTACAGTATAATACAAAATTACAAGCATCAATCGTAATAGGTCATTATTTTCACCATTGCATTTGGTGCAGCATCTAAAAGTGCTCGCCAAACATTTGACATCTTTTATCCTCCTCCCAATCAGTCCGAGCTTTCACCGTTGATCTTTTAAAACTGTTTGTCATGTCGTCGTGTTTTACAGAAAACCGAAGCATGGGAGCAGGAAAAGACACGTGCAGATATGGAGGAGTACGAGTGGGAAAACAGTTCATCCCAAAAGAACGTTCTGGAAACACTCCTGCGTATGCGACCGCTCGGAGCGAAGGATGAAGTGGAGGGGGGAGCGAGGGAGGAGCTGCTGGGACAGCCGGCCGTACAGGAGTACAAAGACGCGATAGTCGGGCTGAAGAACGGGGGAGAGACTGAGGACAATCTACGGAAGTATAAAGAGGCTGTGAAGAAGCTGCTTAATATCTGAAGAACATCGCAGGCGCTGTTATAGTCAATATAAATGTACAATTTCAAAACAATGTTAATAAAAATTAGTAAAGTGACTTTTCAGCAGTGAGCCATGCATTGTTTCTTAGTTTGTGTTATTGTTTTCAAATTACATGCAAAATTCTCTGATATTCATGAAAAATTTATCAAAGGATTAGTTCACTTTAAAAAATGTATTTTGATAATTAACTCCCCCCACCCCCCATATCTCATCCAAGATATGAATGTCTTTCTTCAGTGGAAAAGGAATAAAGTTGTTTTTTTTGTTTTTAAATGGGAACCAACGGTTGAAGGTCCAAATCAATGCAATTTCAGAGGAAGAGTTTCAGAGGCTCTGCACGATCCCAGAGGAATAGGGTCTAATCTAGACAAACCATTGGCCAATAAAAAAAAAAATTGTAAACTAAATTCCTCATCTTGCGCAGATCTGCAACACGCTACGGGCTGGGTAATGTTGGAAAGGTCAAGCTAGACGTTAGGGCTGGGCGATATGGAGCAACAAATATATATATATATATATATAGATATACATCTCGATATCTTTACAGGAAAAATAACCCCCCAAAAACTACAGCAAAAACAAATATGCCAAATACCACAAATTCTTTTCTTTTTTTTAATTGAAGTGCAAAGAGTTCAGTTCATGAAGGAACAAAGTGCTTTTATGACATGAAAATAACCTCCTTGATTACATAAATAATAATTTAACTGTAAAATAAAAGAAATAATAATCCTACAATACATATAGCCATCCTTTCATTTATTTCATGCTTTTCAAAAGACGAATCAAAACCCTTTTTTTACACTTAAACAGTGAGCAGTTTGCAGAAAGATGGGGGCATGACTGAGATATTAATAAACTGATTTTGTCATAACACCACATCCTGTTAAATTTGTACCAAAATTCAAACAGTAGATGTCGCGCTCTTTACTAAAGCGTGACTGAGTGCCTTATCATGCGGATCATGTAGGCTACACGAGTCGATTTTCACTTCTTTTCCAGTTACAGAATGAAATATGAACATCAGAAGGTAGGCTATAATATGATGGCTAAAGTACAACTTACAGAAGAGCACTGTGTCTCATAGGACACCCGGGATGTCTCGTATTTCCCTCTTGGTTAAAACATGAATAGACCTATTCATCATAATCCTGTGATAAAGCTGACAACATTAAAATAACGATATTGCAATCAAATGTTTTTAAATAATATGCGATCATCAGTTAGAAACAAATCATAAACTGACATGACTGCGAGTGCGTCTCGCACGTGTCAATCCCTGACTGTGGGTGAAACTTGCGATTTGAACTATGATGAACATTAATATTTCTTTATGAGTTTTAGCAAGCAGTTGTGTTATAACGAAATTCATGGTCTCTAAATTGAGTATTGAACAACGCGCGCGCTTGTCAACTTGATAAATAATCCTCACCTGGTTGCGAAAGCCGGCGCGTTCAATGAGACAACACGCGAGGGGTTGGGGAACAAAAGCAATGAGGCGGGGGGTGCGCGAGTTTTTGCAAAACAAGCAAAGTGGCGGAATCAGAATTAAATATAAACAATATATACGATTTGTCAAAATCCATATCGAGTTTAAAAAATATCTCGATATATTTTAAATAGAAATATCGCCCACCCCTACTAGACGTAGTAAAAAAAAAAAGCGCCCCCATGTTTACAAAGTGTTCGCGTGAAGAAAACTAGTATTAAATGGCATTCTATGGTGACTTAACTAGTGAAAATATAATTACAGGAATCAAGAATTACAGTTTTTATAGTGGAAATGTAATTCCTGATATATTACCAGGGGTACTAGTGGAAATCAAAATTCTGATATCTAGTGTTAGCATTTTAACTGGTGAAAATGTTATTCATAAAACGTCTAAACGGCTTGCCATATCTGCCATAGAGTCTTTATTTCATGAAGAATTAAAATAATGCAGGGTTGGATTGAGATTAGACTGAGAACGTGACATTATTTTTGTCATTACTGATTTGGATAACAGACGGTATGTTTAGTTTGTATAAACTGGGTCAGTTCAGAAACAATTACCCCGAGAACATTACTAAAGCTCACTGCGCTCAAAACACACACCCTTGATGGTTCAAGTGCCCTTACCCGCACCCCACTGAAAGGACGCTTTGAGCCAACATCAGGTAGAAACCCATTAGTTCCTGCTCTGAGCTGTCACTTCTGGGAAAGGCGAAACCAAACTCCTCAGAGAGAGGTTCCGGCCGGTTCCATTTGGATGTGGAAAGTGGTGGCGGCAGTCTTGCGCATCTTAAAGCACTTAGCAAATAAATGCCTTTTTAAAACAAAACTGTAAGGTGTTCACAAATGGACTGGTGTCCAGAGAGACTGTTTTCACTCATATATGAAAATGTCTTTAAAAGGTGTTATTAAAAGTGTAATTTTTTTATACTGTTGTCTGAGGTCAACTAATGACGTTCATGTGGTTTTTACATTCAAAAACACCATAACTCATAAGTAATAGGCTATTTTCTACACTTGTTTTGAGGCTCTCTCCTGAACGCTGGGTTTTGATGGGCGTGTCACTGGAGACTTGGAAGTAAACGCCCACGGCTAGGATTGGAGAAGATTTGCATACTTAATGAGTTTCAGCTCCTGTCATATCTATGCCCCTGTCAGTTCAGTTCACATGAGGGAGGTGTTGTTTTGAAAACGGCAACCGGAATGATTCAAGTACGTCGTTATCAAACAAACACAATGATTTATTTCTCATCCACCCACGATTAATTGTACTATTAATTTTCTTAGGGGTGTCCATGGTTAACCGATTAACCGGTAAAAATTGCGTAACCGATTGAAAATTTTTGCTCGATTAAGTGGCGTCAATGATGTGCTTTGAGTTTAGTTGTAATATATTTTTGCACCACTAGAGACCGCCAGAGCGCTCCCAGACATTTGTAATATCCACAAGAAGAAGTCATGACCAGCTTTCTAACATGAAGCGGGCAAAGAAAGCATGGGAGCACTTGAAAATTGAGAGTGACGGGGCAAAATGCAAGTATTGCAATGCAGTGCTTACCGCATTTTTCAGGCTATAAGTCGCTCCGGAGAATAAGTCGCATCAGTCAAAAAATGCGTCATGTAGAGGAAAATAACATAAGTCGCACTGGACTATAAGTCGCATTAGGGCAGAAGCAGAGCGGGAGCCACGCGCGCTGTGCATAACGGAGCAGAAGAAAGAAAGTTTGAAGTAAGAAACTTCTGAATGACTAGCGAAAAGCAGAGTTTACTTTAACTGTAATGAGAAAACAAAAAAAGCTAATCGCGGACTGAAAGCAAGATGGCCAGAGCTGAAGGACCAAGTCCACAGTTGCTTGAACTCTCTGCCGGGAGAGGCTCAGCCGCGCGAGTCAAACGCTGTGTGTGAATCGTTCTCGGCTGCATATTTTACTACATGCCCTAATCATGCAGGCGCCCTCGCGGCCACTTGCATTGCTCGTGAACTGGAGCGCATCTCATCCTAATTTAACGAAACTCAGCGTATGCCTCACAGACATGAAATATATCTTAAGAAAGCTTGAAATGTCTTTTAACAATTTAAAACAAAAAGAAATAGGCTACTCTCTGATTATGTAATCCATGATGTGCATTTCTCTCTATAGGCGCGTTCACTATACGGAGAGGGCGGTCGTCAAATTAATAAACTAAAAATAATAACCCTGACACACACTATGGTTAACCGAGTATTAACCGCTAAGGGCCTCGGTTAACGGTTCATGAAAAACTTGAAAACGTGCAGCCTAATTTTTGTATTACATAGCCCGCATGTTTGTTCGATATAAGCGCGAACCGCGCACATACACACACGTGCGTGAGCATGCCCTTCAAATGTCAAGTCAAGAGAGAGACAATAGCAGAACAAGAAAGGAAAGTGCAAAATGTGTGCCCTAGCTGGGATGTTGGGCTTTGCGAGCCCTGACCCATACATGTCTGAGTCCAGCGTGCTAAAGGTATGTTCTGTTAGATACGTACACACAAGCAAAAAGATCTATAACAATGCAATACCATCACATAAAAACACGTTTACTCACATAAGTGTGTTGCACCATTCCTCCTGTCGGATCCAATATAGAAGAATAGCATTGTGAGATATGTTTTCAAACGATCCCGCGGTGAAATTAAGTGAACATGTCTTCCCCACGTCAGCTGGAACTTCATTAAAAATAAAGTTCAACCACTCATTCCTAATATTAGGATCAGAAGGAAGCTAATGGAGCGACTGTGTTCTTCCGCAACCAGGAATAGTGCAATATCTTGCCATCTTCTACGGCAAGTTTATTGCTGCTGGCTAGCGTGATTCGATGAGTCAGTGATCGGGGCTACTGAATTAGACGTGTTTATTATTCGGTAGAGGCGGTGTTTCGTCAGTCGATAACGTCAGGATGAAGTCCACGATCGTTTTCTGGCCCTGGTGTCTATAAAAGCTTTTCTTTGACCAACAATGAAGTTTTCAGCTCTGAAATTTACAGGATAATCTTATATTACCATGACCTTTTATATATCAAAAGCTCAAAATAAAGTTGATTTCTCAATTCATCACCCCTTTAAAATATAAATCATTTGTTTAATGAAACTGTAAAGACTTTACATGCACAAGACTGTCCAAAAAACAAAGACAGTTCTTCAGCAATACGTTCATAAAATACACACATTCATGCATTCACTTTATAAAACAAGATGATGTGGTGGAAATCTGTCCCAAAACCTAGTGTAGCCTCCCTAGGAAGCATTTGAACACATTATCCAACGCCTTGTTTTGGTTCTAAAGCAACATGCATATTTTACAGATAATGCAATTCCCAGAATGCATTGCAACAAGCTCCGTGAAAACAAAAGGTTTATTTTTACATCAATTACTTTTAGTTAGTTAAATAGCTAAATACATAGTTTAAATCCAACTTAAAAGAACCCCTGTGGTGAAAATCTAGTTTTTAATGTTGTTTATAGGTCTTTAAGGTGTTTTTAATATGCTTTAAGACAAACCATGTGCACATTTATAAGTCACACCATTGCTGAGTATTTCCTCTTGAACACTGCAGTGAACCAAAGACACGGTTTGAATTTGCTGGTGCTTCTGACGTCACAAACTACCTTCTGTAACCAATCACGTCACGAGGGGGGCGGGGCTTTAGCATATCATTTACTATGACCGCTCTGGAGCAGGGGAGTCTCAAAAGAAGCAGGTTATACTGGTGTATTTTTCAGTTTATCTGAAAATTGGGTACTTTTAGCAATATAGTGGGTGAATTATGTACATGATGTATATTATAAGGTTATGATGAACTATATGTTCTATGATGTTTTTAGAAAGTGAATGGGAACATGGTTTGTGTAGGATAAGCGACACATTATAAGCTGTTTGATAACGTAGTCAAGCAAAAGCAGAATCATATTAATTACCATTATGAGTCTGATGTTGTAGAGAGCGATCCATTTGTGCAGCGTTTACTTCAGTAAAGTTGAGCGAGTGGATCTCTGAGCTGGTGTGAGTGAGTGGAGGCGGGGCTCATTTGCATATTCATGAGTTCATGTAAACTAAATGATGCAAGGGTGTGGAGTTACATTCAAGCAATAATAAAGGCATACAATCAACATATCTATATTTTGGTGATCAAAGAGGAGTTAATGGATAAAAGTATTTACCACAGAGGACTTTGAATGTACTTTTTACACAAAGTGTGGCATCATTCGCTTAGCAACATGCTAACACCAATTAGAATCAACTGTGAGCATATTTATTTTTTGTAGTCCAGGGATGGCATTGAATAGGAAGCGTATGAGTAATATGTTTAGTGGAGCCTGTTTGACCATATACAAGTTATAATGTGAACAACCACCTCTGGTGGTTTTAAAAGCAAATCACCTTCAGTTTGAATTAAACCATATTAAAAGCAGCATCTACAAAACATGGGCTGCATCTGAAATCGCATATGTTACTAAAATAAAGTAGCCAAAAAAGTGTGTAATAAGAGTAGCATGTTCAACATAAACAGTACCCAGTTGACACTACTTCTGAAGTGAGCATAAAATGGACCACGGGGCCATGAGGCCACGCCACGGGAAAGGATTTGTGAAGTGACGTAACTGATGCTGATGATGGTAGGTCACGTAATAATGACAACATGGTGAATGTAGTACATCATTAAAATCATACTACACACATTCATACTATATGGAATGTACTTTTTTAATGGTTGTGAAGTAATTCCATATTCAAAAGAAGTACCAAGAGATATGCCATTTCAGACACAGCGACATTCATATAATCAACTGGTTAAGACTGGGTTCTCCAAATGGAGGGAGACTGTACTTTAGAGTTTAGCTAAAACCAGAATCAAACTTACCAATTAGTCTGTTCAGGCGTATTTGATTAGGATTTGAGCTTAACTCTGCAGGACAGTGCAGATTTAACCTTCATCCTTCCCTCGGGTCATTCTGACCCAAAATTTTGTTACATTTGAGTGTTCATCGGGGTGGTCCAACGGATCAGGGCTTTTGTCGCACTTCAATACACAAAATTGACTGGATTCGAGGTTTATGTGGTTGAAAATGAATAAATATATCTTTCCCTCATGGGTCTATTTGACCCCTATGGGAATGTGAGGAATGCAAGAGGTCACCAGAGACAACTAATGCAAGATATTTTGAGCTGGTTTTTATTGCATGTATTAGTTATTTTGGATTTAAGTTAAAGGATAGGCTTAAATTATATTTTACCACGGTCTGTCTGAATACTCGATTCTGATTGGCTGCAAGGTGTGCAATAAAATCATTTAAGACACAGGTAGTTCCACGTCAGTGAAATCACGTTCTATATTAATATATTAATGCGCTGTTTTCACTGAAGCACACAGACGCATACGTCACTCACACACAGAGAGATTGGAGTTCGCGCCGCACACACTCACAGGAGCACAGGAACTTAACGCGGCCCAGCGAATTTACGTAATAAAATAGCTTTGGTACATTATATTTCTCAGCAACGAGGGGGTAACGTCGCTATTCTGAAACAATTTAATTCACAGCTTCATTGTGATAGCTGAATAGACGCAAGTACAAATCTCAACCCTCTCTCCTCTCATTCCTCTCGATAATTATTTAAAATAATGACTAATTTTAAAATAAATGCTAGAAATCATTCATTCAAAAAAACGTAATCTGACACACACTACTTTATCTCTGTGTCTGGTTCAAAGCAGGAAGAAAGCTAGATCTAACAAGCCGTAATTGATGAAAATAACTATCTGTTTTACCTTTCTGGTCAAATATTTAAGTTGTCGATGTCGGCATATGACCATCGGTTTTAATGCATTCAGCTTCGCGACAGACGGTTCTTTGCCACCACATCGTGTGTTAAAAACGTTTAACGCACGGCTTATTTATTGTTCCATATTTATTGATCCTGAGATAAGACTTACCTCTGTACTGGGCTTTCTCTTTTCCTGTCCCCATGCATCCGTGGGTTTAGACGCCTCATTTTTGATGAACGCGCAAGGGATGAGCACTTGCCTGACCTAACACCTGAACCAATAATCAATAATCACCATCAATTCAATCTAGTAATCAGGTTGATAAGTAATTAAACGTGTGGCTGAGGGGGTGCCCCATGATGATGTTTTATAAACATTATGTTGTATTTCGCTTGTTCCGATTCTATGCTTAATGGGAAGTAAGCCTTAAGGGCGGCACTAGAGGGCACTCACGCCACCAACTAACTTTTATTCCTTTTGCAGACTTTCTGGACATAAAAAAAAGGTATAATTTTAGAATTTAGGGTCATTTTGAACCGCAAGGGAAGAATTTGTTACAGGATGCGAGGGAAGAATGGAGTTAAAGAACCCTGTTTTATGAACTTTCTCTTACAATGACGTATTTGATGAGTCTCATTGATCCTCTCTTGCCCCTCAGATATGTCCTGTACCTGCCCTTCCTTCGCCTCCGGCCTCTCCAGCTCAGAGCCACGAACACCAAACAACAGCAGCCGAATGTGATGGTAGCACAGGTCGCTAAGGCCACCAGTACGGTGTTGGCTGCCAAATGCCACACCGATGTCAAGCTTCCCCCATCCCCACCGGGTGGAGGTGCGACACCAGTAGTGATGTTCCGGCTGATGTAACCCTTTGTGTCATTCAGGTACGGTTGACTGTCCACCATGCTGCTAGTTGGGGCAGTTAGGGAGGAACTCAAAGCGCCGGTGGTTGCAGAGTTGCCCATACGCGTGTGGGTAAAAGTTAGGGTCAGGAGTCTAGGGGTCGTAGAGTCAGTGCTGGTTCTTATGTCGCTGCTAATTGTCTGTTTTGGCTGAGATTGAATTGTAGTTTGGTTTGGGGTTCGTAAAGCCCATGTAGAAGTCTCATATGAAGGGGCATTTTGGGTTGATGTTTTGGAGGTCACATTTGGCGAAGTCAAAGAATTTGTCTTTGTCCACTGTGGTGTTGTAGTCATCTGTTGGGGATTGAGTGTAGAGTCCGTTTTAGGCTGTGATGTAGTTGATATAACATGCTCTGACGTGCTTTGAGTTGTAGCATGTATTGTCTTATATAAAGGGGTAATTTGGGTGGATGTTTGGGAGGTCACGTTTGCAGAAGTCAAAGGCTTTGTGGTTGTCCACTGTGGTGTTGTAGTCATCTGTTGGGGATTGAGTGTAGAGTCCGTTTTAGGCTGTGATGTAGTTGATACAACACGCTCTGACGTGCTTTGAGTTGTAGCTTGCATTGTCTCGTATGAAGGGGTAATTTGGGTTGATGTTTGGGAGGTCACGTTTGCAGAAGTCAAAGGATTCGTGGTTGTTAAGGTTTCCGATTGTGAAGATGCAGAAGTCTGGGTGCTAACGGTCTTAAAAACAGTTGTTTGCTCTGTAGTGTCTAGATACTCTTCTGACTTGGTAGAGGTAGTTTGCGCTGTAGTTAGGGTACTTGTCTTGGACAAAGATTGCATTGAGTTTTGAGAAGCAGATGCCAAAGGTTTTGTAGTCTGTAGAGATGTAGTTTGTAATCCCAAAGGCTGTTGGGTCGTTGCCGAACTTAGACCTTCATTGATTGGGATGGAGGTCAAAGTAGAGTCAAAGTAGTCAATTGTAGAGCTTGGGTGGGCTGTAGTTGAGGGGTTTGGGATGCTGTGGTTTAAAGTGTCAGTAGTTGTATCAGGTTCATCCGTTTGAGAGCTGGTTTGCGTAATGTGATGCAGGCTTGTTGATGCCCACTGTGGCGTAGTGGTCGCCAGTTGGGGATTGAGTGACGTAGTCGATATGACGTGTTCTGATGTGCTTTGAGTAGTTTTAGTACATCGAGGGAGGTTATGTTGTACTTCAAGTGTAGAAGGAACAGCGCGAGTGGTTTGTTGGGGAGTTGTAGGTTTAGTGGAGGCAGGACTGATGGAGCGGACGGGAGGGTTGGGTGGATAGTTGAACTGACGCTTGTCAGAGGTCAGCGGCTCTGAAACATTGAGCCGCGAGGATGACATGTGAGGCAGAACACGCACATTGGTGGTGAAGTGCTTTCCAAACACCAACAGGTCCGGATCCACACCTGAGCAACAGACATCGCAATCTTATTATTTATGAACAAGCTTTATACTTGTAGGCAATGTTCATTTTAGGGATGCACCGATATGAAAATTGATACCAAAAAAATGGCCAATAAATCTAAATCCAATTTTTGAGAGCCTGTTTACAAAAGTGTGCTTGAGTCATGGCTTTTAATGCTGAGACTTACAATAATGATGTTCTCATTATAATTTTATGTAGCCTATATGACTTGTGCTGTAGTGATGCGCGGGTCGTCTCATAAACCGCGGACCCCGCGGGTAAAGAAATTGTCACTTTATTTGCAGGTTGGGGCGGGTCATTAAAAACATAATAAATAAAAAAAATCTGTGTATGTTGCATGCAATTCCCTTTAGCCTATAATAATTGAGAATATCTATTTTTATATTTTATTAGGTTCTTTGATAGGGTTACAACACAAAGGCCGTGGAAACATAACTTCAGTGATGTCCCCAAACCTTGGCGTCTCGTGACACGTCACGAAAGCGGCTAGCCAAGCAGCTACTGCCGCCAGCCAGCCGAGTGAGTCAAAAAAAAAAAAAAAAAAAAAGAGATGAGTTTAGTGAGTGGGAGGATGATAGTGAAGAAGTTGCCGAGAGAGCCGAGGTTCATGCTTTGTAAATGCTAAAAATGTTATCCTTATCTTGTTATTAATATGACCTGATTTATGGTTCATTTGTTTACAGGAAAATGTTTCCAAGCACTTTCAGGCTGAAATAAAGGCTGCTTTCGTTTACATTACAATGCCCATTATGTCTATTTAATGGTCCCGGGCACAGGGCAGGTTGTAAAAATATATACAGTGGTGCGGGGAGGGCCAATAATTTCATAAAAGAGGGACCCGTGGGTTGGGAAACAAGCTAACCCTCGCATCACTATTGTGCTGCACTTAACTTAATCTTCCTTTTTGACATGATTTCAATCATATTTTAAGCAATTAAAACCCATCATGGTGAACAGTGCACATCTTAAGTGTCTCAGCTGAAAGAAACAATACTCATCATCTTTAATATATTAGACCTTTTTTTTTTACATAAAAAAATTAACATATATCGGCCAATACCGATATTGTGGCCTATATATCGTGCATCCCTAGTTCATTTCATTCCGAAATATTTCCATTGTAAAATGCATGTGATTCTAGTGCACTTTCTCAGCTTTAAATTACGTACAAATCTCTTGTTTAGAAAAGGAATTCCTGTCTTTATATTGCAGACTTTTCATACGCATACAATCCTCAAAAGAAAAAGATCATTCTGGTTTTACATTTGCCAATGTAGTGTTATTTGTTATGTAGGGTCTTCAACCAAAGTAGTGTTTGCTGTGCAGTTTCTCACCTGTGGTGACATTATAGAGGATGACATTTCCTCTGTGGTGAGGAACGCAGCTCTCAGCGGTCGGACATCGCAGATGAAAGCAGTTCACACTGTCCTGAGTGGTGTTGAAATGAAACACAGCCAGGTTGCAGGAGACTGTGCATGCAATTCATAAATTAATTTACAGAAGTCTAATAACAAGGTCTTTATGGTTGATGACGATTCTGAAGTATGCTTAAAAAATAGCTTTATGCATTTACATTATATATTGCAATCCCATTCTTTAATAAAGTTTGCATTTTTCAATTATAATATTAATTAAATTATAATATAGTTATATAGTTATAATACACATTTTATGTATAAATGTAATATTTTTAAATAATCTGTATTTTAAAAAGCATTTTTAGCTTATAGCACAAATCTAGTTTATACTTTTAACTTGACATTGAGTATATGAATATTGAAGACACTTTGCTTGTGAGGTTTCATAATTTGTACTTTACTAAAAGCATCAAATAAATGAAAACGTAAGCTTTAGATATGTATTATTTTACATGCATTGATGTGGCATTTGTTTTGTCTAAATGTCATTGCACTTCATAAAAGGAAAAAAAAAGTTTAGTTTTGTCAAGTATGTCAAAAATACTTGTGAAGTTGTAAATGCTTAAACAATCGATATAACATTCAAAATGAAGACAAAATAGTTTGGACACAGAACACATTTGAATGTCATTTCAAGTGCATCAGGGTCTTTTCTTTTCTAACTGCATCATCATTTTCTCTTCTGTTTTGGTGATTTTTAGTGGATGTGTGAAGTCGGTTCTCCTCAAGTTCACGTAAGACATTAACGATCAACATGTTCCTCTAACAAACAACCACGTGTTTTCATGTTTAACACCATCTACTAGTGGTTTATCATGTCTAAAATAACGTTGTGAAACTTTTGCTGTCTTTCTTTCATTGACACTTGCTTTGGTGTTTTGCTCCCTGATGCACTGACATTCAGAAGTTTTTGAGTGTTCTGTGGCTACTTTAGTTCTTCCAGGTTGAAGCATAAACTCACAGTTTGGTGTCAGGCAGCAGGCTCTGCTGCATTTGAGCGCAGACTCGTCCTGATAGACCCTCAGGATGTGAGCTCCTTTGCGCTGAGACTCCTCTATGTCCACATACAGTCCTGGAAACCTGCGGATCCAGCAGCTCTTATAGTAAGATGTCGGAGAGCAGCTGGAGTCCGAGGAGCAGATCAAACCCAGAATCCACAGCAAACTCCATGGAGCGGTCATTGCGCGCTTCATTCGGCTGGTCTGCGAGGCTCGAGCTCAAGTCATGTTGTTTTGAAGCGCTCGTGTGTGTTTCTGGCGCAGGTGAGCGGAACAGGTGTGTGATGATGATGATGAACGCGCGTGAAGCGAGCGAGAGCGCGCCAAGGTTTGTCCCGTGCTCTTTGTTCATCCAGAAAGTCGTTAATTTATTCATTCAAATAAATAAATGCTCAAATAGTGGATTTATAAAAAGATATGCTACATTAAAAATACTGTTTTTTCCCAACCCATAGTCATGGACAAACCCCAACCTTCAATGGTGGAATATCGCTGAAATATTGTCAATTGTTGTTGATTATCGTGTAATGATAAATGTTTGAAAGAGGTTTTAAAAAAACACTTAAACGAAATCAACGTTGCAAGATCTGTAGCCTACACTGAATCAATGTATGTCTTCAACAACATAAGCGAGAAACATCAGCCTTTTAAATGACTATTTTACGATATTTTGATCATAACACCTCTTCAATGTAGGCCTTTATGTTATAACAACAATTCTCTGAACGGTTATGCGAATTAGGGAACATTACATTTTTATAATTTTGTAGTCCTAAACGAATGTTAGCTTACTCACCTGAAGGTTGTAACAAGTAGCCTACTAGCCTAACTTAAAAACATTCCACCAATGATAGCATTTTTGTGCTAACATTTTCAACAAAAACAGATAATTCATAACGAAAGTTATATTGATGTTACTTAAAGAACGTTTTTGTCATGTTTGAGCCAACAAAAATAGATTATTGTAGCCTAAACAAATAAAGTTTTTCTTAATGTATAGCGTCTATTTTAGTTGGTATTTTATGAACTATTTGGCTGCTTTGCAAAATAGCAAGAGCTGTGCCCAATTTCTTAAATTAAGTGATAAATAAATGTAGGCTATACTTTTATTTTGACGATGTTTTGTCCGGAAAAAAAAGCAATCAGCGGTTGCTGTGGTTACAGATCTCCTCAGCAATCGCGTCCACAGCGTGTATTTGACGATGAAAATTAGCGATGATTCATTTAAAAAATAAATAAATTTGTAAATCAACAAACCCGACCATTGGGTTTAAAAATTGAATTTAAAAATGTGAATCAACAGTTTTAGAGTGTACATTTTGTTGACTCAATGCAAATACTTAAAGTACTCATGAAATCAAAATGGACCCTATTTACTTGTTAGCACATATAAAAGGTCTTAGGCCGTGTGTCCACCAAAGCGTTTTTAACCGGCTGAAAACGCTAGGGGCTCTGCTGAAAACGCCTGGCTGTGAGCGCTTGAGAGCGGTGATCTGATGCATCTGATGACGACGCAGAATGTGGCAGTTGGTCTGTGTTGTATTTGTCCCGCCCCTCCTCCGCTGTGATTGGACGGCTGAGTGAAGAGTGACAGTGATGAGCGCTGCGTTTAACTCAAAGTTGAACATTTTTCAACTCTCGGCGACCAGTTAAAAACGCTGAGCGCGCAGCGCTTAAGCGTGAAACACTCGCTCAGCACCTCGTTACGCTCCAGGCGTTCTAAAAACGCGGCGCTCTCATTGAAAACAATTGAAAACGCCAGCCAGCAGCGTGAAAAAACGCTTTGGTGGACACACGGCCTTAGGGTAAACAACTAATCCGTGCAAGTTCCGGTCTGAAAACGGCGTTCCTTCTCAGATGACAGCAGTTTGACGGCTTAGGTTTGAAAATGCTTAACCACTCCCCTCCAACAATAGATACGTATATGTAGATGCCTCATTAGCGGCTGTTTCTATGGGCTGCTATACGTTAGCCGTCCGCCATTTTCGAAAGGTCAAAGCCGGTCGCCAACGTGCTTTACAGAGTCAATGTCCCTGGAGTGGTCGAATGAGGCATCTACGTATACATATTTATGCCTCCAACCGTTAGTCTGCGAGATGGAGAGGAAGAGCGCTGAGGTAAAACCCTGCCCTCTGTTCAATATTCCGTTTCACTTGGAGATACGTCACAGCACTGAAGAAAACTCACTTGCAAATTCCTGTTCACTGGGACTTTAATTTAGTTTTTATAAAATGCATATTGCCTTGTGTCTGGCCCCCTCAAAGGAAGTCAAAACCAAATTGAATTAAGTGTAAATATAATAAATACATTTACATATTCTAAAAGGAAACAAAGTTTATTTATAATGTAAAAAAAAACATTTTTTTGTACAAATCATGCTATGCTGGTAAACTGCCGCTATAGCTGAGGAGATCTGTAACCGTAGCAACTGCTCAATCAAATTTTTTTATTTATTTTTTGGTCTGACGAAAAATTGTCAAAATCACGTTTTTATATCACGTTATTAAAGAAATTGGGTAATGGTTCATAAAACGGCAACTAAAATAGGCCTACATTAAGAAGAACTTTAAAATAAAAATTCATTCAATTCAAATAAAACTTAGGTGCACTATGTAGTATTTTTGCAGTAAAATTTCCAAAAACCACTAGGCCAGTGTTATATAATAGGCCGACTATTTGTAAATTGTGAGAAAATTGCTATTTTAACTAAGGACCGGGACGTGTCAGCATTGTGTTTGAGCGAGTCGCCTGTCAATCGCGTCATATCTGCGCTATCCTTGGTTTTATTCTGCAGAAGCGCTTTTCTCTTAGCATTGTGAACATGTCACAGCCAAGCCTGCAGTCTCCCTCTCATTTACTGAAGCTTTCGCGCCTCGATCGCCCCCCGGTGACCGGTCCCAGTATAGCCGCCCCTCTGTGTTTTCTAATGGACGCGAGGCAAACTAAATAATAAAATTACACTTCAAAAATTTTCCCCCAAAGTTAGTTTATGTCACTGAAGGCAGTTATCGTCACAATGATTTCATTTCAGGTGTTCGTTTTAAAAATAAGTTTAGTTTGAGTTAGTTATTTGATGCTATAAAAACGGGGTGTGTGACGTCATGATTGACAGCTGAGACTGACGGCTTCTCTAAGTGAAGTTGTCACTGAGGCACTAACGGACTTTTTTCGAAATTTTTGGGAGCAGATTAGAACTTTAGCTTTAATTTCTACATTTCCATGACTGTTTATTTCACACCAACATAATTAATTGTCCTGCATCTGCGAGAGTGTGGGCGGGCTTTTGATATCGCGGCTGTACTTCCTGCTCTCCTTCCTGCGCTCTACTGCGCAACTCCGGTCCCGAAATCGCTACTGCGCAGACTCGGTCCCAAGATGTCCGCGCCGTGCAAGGCTGCCTGAAAGCTTCAAATATGGCAAGCGGAAACGGATGATGTCGAGTCGTCCATATTTTTTTACGGTCTATGGTCACAGCAGCACCGAGCGAACGCACAGAGGAACGTCATAACATAATTTTAAACACACTGATATGATAAACAGAGCTGCTTTACCTGACCGGAAAAAGAGGAAGTGCGCGCACCCGGCGACTGTGTCCCGTCCCGTCATAATAAAAGTCCCGGTGCTCGCGAGCCGTGTGTTTGTGTAACAATCGCTCCAGCAGCCGTGCTCAGCTCCACAACACTTGGTCCTGCTCTGCTTTACACTACAGTAATGTTAATAACCGCATCCATCAACATGATATCTGCCCGAGTCCTATTTTCCACCGGCTGTGAGGTGAAGACCACATGTCCCAATCATAGACAGTAAAAGAAATGGACAGAGCGTTCCCATAGACTTCAACGGCGGAAAGTGAGGTCAATTTGAGGCACTCACTTCCTGATGGCTGAGCGAACTGCGCCGGCTCAGACTGAGCTTGACGACATAGATGTGACGTGAGCCTCCTGTCTGACAGCTGTAGGTCTTCTAGTAGTTGTGGAAAGTGAAATCTGAACCACGTTGTTTAAATATTTTCTCCCGTTGCTTTTGGCTCACTATGGGCTGCTCCCCATTCTTCTCCCTTGACTTTATCGGACTTTATGTCTCCACGTCCCCCCGACTGCCTCATAGACAGTAAAAGATTGCTTCTGAGCATCTCTTCCTGTCTATACGGTAATTTCTCTACTGTGCGACAGAGTCGCGTTGGTTATGGCGCAATCGTTAGCCTATTTTTACAAAAACAGCTTCTACAGGGCGATAGTGTAAGATACAAGGTAATGGAGCCTTTTATGCATTGTCGTGTTTCTTAAGAAATAAACAATGGACAAAGGAGTCTTTAAACGCCTCAGATGTAAAGTTATTCACTGTCAAAGTGACTCAAAAATGAATGGGAGTCAATGGGATGCTAACAGCAGGTGATGGCTTGGTTAGCAATGGCCGCCCCTATGGGGGGAACGCTTTCCGAGTGCTATATTACCCTCTTGGTCCCAATATACTGCGCTCACACTTGGAGTCATCAAACTACGCCTTTGTTTAGAACAGGCGCCCTCCAGTGGACGGAAAGTTGCATAGGGCACCTTTAACCTTTTTTAGTCATAAACGTCATATATTAACAACAATTGGCAGTATTTCAGCATTATTTCACCGTTGATCATCGGTCATGTGCCGGCTGGTGACTTAATTTTGTTGGGATACGTCCCATTCCAGCTTGTCCTGTGGAGCACCATTGGCTCTTTGTTCCTCAGATGAGAAGTGTTTGATTCCTTCTGGAGAAATCAGAGAGGATTATTCTAACTGTGCAGGCCCGGATTTCCAATCACAGAAGCTGATACTATTATTCCCGTTTGTGACTCATTTCCACTGTTTGTGTGTGTTGCAGCCATAGGTTTGCCAAAAGACACTTGGATCAGGTAGCCGAGTGGCTTTCACACTCCATTTTCCAAAATACAGCAGATCTATGAACACTGGCTGGAGAATGAACTCTCAGAGCCAGGGTGAAGTTGTTGCACTGAGATCAGCTTGAGTTTGCCAGGTCAGGCACTGAGAGCTCACAGTCCAACCCCATTTGAAGGGCAACTTTTTAGCTTGCCATGAAAACCTTTATCAGATAAGAAACTAGTGGCATCATTAAGAATGCTAATACTTGTTATTCTTAAATTTATTTTGGCATTGAAGAAACAATAGGTTACGTTAAACTGGAGTTGGGATGATTTAGTAAATTAAGCCACATCATTATCATTAGGAGTCAGAATGCTAATATCTTAACAGCATCAGTACAATAATATACGTTGACGAATATCAGTATTATATTTGATCATGATGTTTTAACTCTGTTTAGCAAATTATGAACTTTAACATGTTGAAGTGTCTTTGCCACTAGATGGCGCCTGATTCTCTCAAGTGCCACGCTGATTGGCTAATGGATCCAAACATGAGCTGTGACGTCAAATATAATAGACAGGACAAAAGTCCAATTCATTTGTTTTTTTAACTTGATAAATCTTGACCTTTAGCTAAGCGGGCGTTTTTACTGGCCGTTCATTTACACAACAAACTGCATTTTGGGGCCTGAAAATGCATACTTTTTCAAAGTGCAGGTTTCATCGTTATTGTCTCAGTGACAAATGACAAAAACAGATTTGTGAAAATGGTGACACCATGCACATGTGTATTATGTGTTCAATCCTTAGGCGTGTAGTATTTCTTTACAAAGTGACATCGCCATCTACTGGCCTGGCAGCAGAATACAGCATTTTTAGTCTAGAAAGGGGTCGCTGCTCAACTTCAAACCTCTATGAATGTTTCCAATCAGGATTTCACACTCTCCTCAGCACTTCTTAGGGATGGCAATGATCTCCTTATGGCTCATCTGCATTTTAATTCTATTAGGCCCTTCCTCTAGCCTAGAAATCTAGACGCACCCTAGCGGCAGCAACTCTAATCTGCCCACGAGTGTCGTCTAGCAACTCTTAATACCCTTCTGAGCTGTATTCGCCTAACTCTTGCCGGACCAATCACATCGTGTATAGAGTCGGTGGGCGGGGCCATAATGACGACGGCCGAGTTGCGTTTGCGTGCTCCTAGTAAACACAGAAACTGGCGAACGGCGGCGGTCTTTCGAATCAGCTTTGAGCGCGACTCTGGAAGACTTGGAGTTAAGCTTTTCTCTGAGAAAAGAACAAAGAACGGCACTGAAGTCATTCTTAAGAAGGGAAGATGTGTTCGGAGTTTTGCCGACCGGATACGGCGAATGTTTAATCTGTAAGCTAGCTCTGCTTCACATTCGTTGCTCTGGTTGGTTGTAGCGCTATCCTATCGCGTGCAGAGGGAGTTTGAAAGACAACCGTTTATCCTGCTCTTCGGATTGAGCTGTCAATGGCGAGTTTCCAGACCAAACATCTTGATGTGGGTTTGGCTTGTCAGGCTACCCTTCCTCTGCATTTGACACAATCTCACACTATTCTCATTTCATGACTCTCTGCTCTTGGTATCTTTGGCACTGCCCTATTCTGGTTTACTTTCTACCTGTCTGACTGTCAGCATCCATCTAGTCCATTACTGCCCCATCTCGCAGTGTTCCCCAGAGTTCTGTTCTTGGACCTTTTCTCTTGTACATCAGGGATCCTCAAATCTGGTCCACGAGATCCATTTTCCTGCTGAGTTTAGCTCTAACCTTAATCAAACACACCTAAACATGCTAATCAGCATCTTCAGGATCATTAGAAAATCACAGGCAAGTTTGATCAGGGTTGGAACTAAACATGCAAACATTAGCCCTCCAGGACAAGATTTGAGGAACCCTGTACATGCTTCCATTAGGTAACATTATCTGGCATGGCTTTAACTTCCATTGACACAGATAACACCCAACTTTAAATCCAGTCTCAATGAATTTGCTACTTTCGCCACCAACTCCATATCGGCTTGTATTGAACATACCATTTCATGTGTACAGTATGTTGTTATCTACCAAAGTCCCTTTAAGACAAGTCATTTCAGTCGGCGGCCATCTTTGAAACACCTTTGAATGGGGAAACGTCAAATTCTCCAAAACTGTTCACCAATCATACAATTACATTTCATATTTGAACTCAACAATGAAATCTGACAACAGTTGTCTCATAATTGGGGACTGCATTGGGGACTGCAGATGGAAACTAGCATTAGCTAATTCTGATACAAAACATATTTTCGTATTTTGTACACTGTCCCTGATAAATAAACTAAATAAATAAATGTAGTTTCTAAATGCTCGAATTATGACGAAAAAAACCCTGAGCTTTTCAGCCTGGACAAAGTTAATGCGCATGTGCAGTCCTACGCACATGTCTCAAGGTGCAGATCCTCTTGTCCGTGCAACACTTCTGTCGCGCCACGCTCCACTTTATTCCTATGGGTGACATCAAGCGACTTTAACGCGGCGCCCGCATAGCATTCCGGGAAGCCAGCGCTGCATTTGAAAAAATGCTGCGCATCAAAAAAGCTGAACGATTCCCATCTTTATGCAAATGAATCCGTTGAACGCGACGCGACTATCCAATATAAGTAGAGCACATGGAGACTGGGGAAAGTCTCTCACGGGTCGTTTGATTTTCATTCCACGCTGGCTCAAAAGCACGCCCATAGCGGTAAACTTGAGGAACGCCCATCAACATACACGAGGGGAAGCGTCACAACACCGCGCTTCAGTCGTGTCGCAAAAGTGGATCTCCACGGTCAGAACACTGGCTGTTTCTATAGCAACCAGAGCTGCAGCTGCAGTGATGCGATGACTTTACTAATCAACTATTGGCTCTTTTATTTAGAAGGCGGGGCTTATTTGCCATTGCATTTTCCATTCATTAGTAACCAGAGTGCCCCTCTTCTAGAGTGCCTTGATAGATTAAACATTCGCCGTATCCGGTCGGCTAAACTCCGAACACATCTTCCCTTTTTAAGAATGACTTCAGTGCCGTTCTTTGTTCTTTTCTCAGAGAAAAGCTTAACTCCAAGTCTTGCAGAGTCGCGGTCAAAGCTGATTCGAAAGACCGCCGTTCGCCAGTTTCTGTGTTTACTAGAAGCACACAAACGCAACTCGGCCGTCGTCATTATGGCCCCGCCCGCCGACTCTATACACGATGTGATTGGCCCGTCCAGATTGAGAGGAATACAGCTCAGAAGAGTATTGAGAGTTCCTAGATGACACTTGCGGGCAGATTAGATTTGCTGCCGCTAGGGTGCGTCTAGATTTCTAGGCTACCCCTCTTCCTATATTTAACATCTTTCTTATCTACGCTCATTGTGTCTGTATTATCTCTTTGCCTGCTGTCGTGTTTACTTGTTATAATATTGTAAAGCGACCTTGAGTTTGCAGAAAGGCGCTATATTAAATAAACATTATTATTTTCACGGATCCATGTGAACAGGGATCATTTTGAGAACGTTGTCGTCTGTACGCCTACGTGACAGTCAGCGTTCCCCAGGGTTCAGTACTTGCACCTTTTCTCTTCATGCTTCCATTAGGTAACAACGTTAATAGAACTACAAGTTAAAACAAGGTTATGAGCACCAGAACAACAGAAAAAACTTCAAATCAATTTCAACAGATAACACACGCACTTTATTCCAAATATCAACCTGTTATCTGACACGTTTATGTTTAAGATAACCGTGCTGAAATAAAATAAACAGTTACATGTTTGTTTTTTTACAAGCCCTTGTGGAGAAAAGGCATGAATCTCTCGTCACGAGTGCTTCCTCGGATCGCTGTGAATTTCATTCAGGTTAGACTCTTTTAAGTTTTCCACTTCCATGAACAGGCCTGATAAATACAATGTAGCAAATCTACGAAAAACACATCAACATTCAGTACTTGAGTCGTTTGGCGTTCCCGTTTGCCCTGATATATGAAGAAAAGTCTGTCCGCTTTTGGTTTGTTAAAAAAAAAAAACTTTAGTCCAGTAAGTGAGCAGATCTGTAGCCTATATTCCATACTAATAAACGCTTACACTAACACGGGTGGGCTAAAAATGAGATGAAATTAAGAAAACCAAAAAACTTTCTCTCATGCATTTCGTCCTGCTATTACAGTTCCCCTTATACAAAACAGAAAAAAAAATCAGGTCTCCGATTCCGGCAGATTCTCTGCTTGTGCCTCTGAACAGTAGTATTAGAGAGAGTCATGTGCCCCGTGTGTCCTCGGCGACTCTTGCAGAAGCGCAGGAGACCGGTGTGGCCGGCAGGGGGCGCTGTGGCACTGAGGCGTCAGGACACTTTGTCTCAGTCTTTCAGCAATCTGTAGATGTGATGCTGGGCTCCGTGCTCGCTGGTGGACACTTCAAACACATAAGCGATGCATAGCAAGGTTTCTAGCGTGTCTCTGTTGGTAACCACCTACAACCAGACAAACGAAAGAGAGTTTCATCAATAAAGAGCACTTCTTAATGCAACATATATTTCTGAGTGGAAAGGGATCAACTTGAGGCTCGATTTTATCCCACAGTTTATTTCTTTGTAATGACTTTGAATTAATGAATCATGGTATGTGTTCATTTTGATCTCTCGTTAACCAACGCACAACTCACAAAACATGAAGGCATAAACACACACACGTTCTGCATCTGTCTTTGTGAGGACATTCATCGACACAATGCAGTCTCTAGATCCTCACCCTAACTGAGTGACTAACCCAAACCCTTAACCTGACTATAAGCTGATCCCTGAACCCAAACACACACACACACAGAGAGAGAGAGAGAGAGACAGTCTCACACACACACACACACATACACACACACACACACACACACACACACACACACAGAGAAATGCATACACAGACACACACACACACAGATACACACACATACATAAACATTTAGTCACAGACACGTACATTCACAGACACACAAACACACACAGACTAACACAAAAACACTCTCACACACACACACACACACACACATACACAGACAAACACACACGTACACTTAGTCACACACACACGTATATTCACACAGACACACACACACAGAGAAATGCACACAAACATAAAAACACTCACAGATACTCATACACACACAGAGAGACACACAAACACACACACAGAAACACACTTACACAAACACATACACACACAATGACACACACAGATACACACACAGAGAGACACACAAACACACACACAGACACTCAAACACAGAAACACACTTACACAAACACATACACACACAATGACACACACAGTTACACACAAACAGACTCACATATAAACACTCACACAAACAATCAAACACACGCATGTACACAAACAATAAAACCCAAACAAACACACTCATACACACTGACACACACTCATACACCCAGACACACACAAACATTCACTCACAAACACATACACTCACAAACTTGCACACATATATTCTTTAAATTTGAACCATGTTATTATACACGTATGTAAAATTGACTGCGTTATATTCGTGCGTCATTGACAGTCTGCTCTGTCTGAGGTCCTGTTGTGTCGGTCACAGAGCTCATTGTCTCGGGGTCCCACACACTGGACACTAGTGTTCTCCAGCCGTCGTCACGGACACACTGTCGCCGTGACTACAGCCTCATTTGTCATTTCCTCAACAGGCTTGAGTTTATAATGACAGCTGACGTTAAACTGAATTACCTCACAGTTATTGCTGAGGTGCTGGAATCAGTTCACAATGAGGAGCAATATGTGCCGGAAAATAAAGAGTTGTGTCTGGGAAACTTTCAAGCTCATATATGTGTGTGTGTGTGTGTTAACTGTGTGTTTGTGTATACATTGAGGAAAATAAGTATTTGAACACCCTGCTATTATAAGTTCTCTCACTTAGAAATCATGGAGGGGTCGGATATTGTCATCGTAAGTGCATGTCCACTGTGAGAGACATAATCTAAAAAAAAATCCTGAAATCACAATGTATGATTTTTTAACTATTTATTTGTATGATACAGCTGACAATAAGTATATGAACACCTGAGAAAATCAATGTTAATATTTGGTACAGTAGCCTTTGTTTGTGATTACAGAGGTCAAACGTTTCCTGTAGTTTTTCTCCAGGTTTGCTCACACTGCAGGAGGGATTTTGGCCCACTCCTCCACACAGATCTTCTCTAGATCAGTCAGGTTTCTGGCCTGTCACTGAGAAACACAGAGTTTGAGCTCCCTCCAAAGATTGTCTATTGGGTTTAGGTCTGGAGACTGGCTTGGCCACGCCAGAACCTTGATATGCTTCTTACAGAGCCACTCCTTGGTTATCCTGGCTGTGCTTCGGGTCATTGTCATGATGGAAGACCCAGCCTCGACCCATCTTCAATGCTCTAACTGAGGGAAGGAGGTTGTTTCCCAAAATGCATGGCCCCGGTCATCCTCTCCTTAACACAGTGCAGTCGCCCTGTCCCATGTGCAGAAAAACACCCCCACAGCATGATGCTGCCACCCCCGTGCTTCACAGTAGGGATGGTGTTCTTGGGATGGTACTCATCATTCTTCTTCCTCCAAACAAGTTTAGTGGAATTATGACCAAAAAGTTATATTTTGGTCTCATCTGACCACATGACTTTCTCCCATGACTCCTCTGGATCATCCAAATGGTCAATGGCAAACTTAAGACGGGCCTGGACATGTGCTGGTTTAAGCGGGGGAACCTTCCGTGCCATGCATGATTTCAAACCATGACGTCTTAGTGTATTACCAGCAGTAACCTTGGAAACGGTGGTCCCAGCTCTTTTCAGGTCATTGACCAGCTCCTCCTGTGTAGTTCTGGGCTGATTTCTCACCTTTCTTAGGATCATTGAGACCCCGCGAGGTGAGATCTTGCATGAGCCCCAGTCTGAGGGAGATTGACAATCATGTTTAGCTTCTTCCATTTTCTAAAGATTGCTCCAACAGTGGACCTTTTTTCACCAAGCTGCTTGGCAATTTCCCTGTAGCCCTATCCAGCCTTGTGGAGGTGTACAATTTTGTTTCTCGTGTCTTTGGACAGCTGTTTGGTCTTGGCCATGTTAGTAGTTGGATTCTTACTGATTGTATAGAGTGGACAGGTGTCTTTATGCAGCTAACGACCTCAAACGTGCATAATTAAGGATAATAAATGGAGTGGAGGTGGACATTTTAAAGGCAGACTAACAGATCTTTGAGGGACAGAATTCTAGCTGATAGACAGGTGTTTAAATACTTATCTGCAGCTGTATCATACAAATAAATAGTTTAAAATCATATATTGTGATTTCAGGATTTTTTTGTAGATTATGTCTCTCACAGTGAACATGCACCTACGATGACAATTTCAGACCCCTCCATGATTTCTAAGTGGGAGAACTTGCAAAATAGCAGGGTGTTCAAATACTTATTTCTTTGTGTGTGTGTGTGTGTGTGTGTGTGTGTGTGTGTGTGTGTGTGTGTGTGTGTGTGTGTGTGTGTGTGTGTGTGTGTGTGTGTGTGTGTGTGTGTGTGTGTGTGTTTGTGTGCTTGTTTTTGTGACATATCAGGACAAAAATGTGTATAGTAACATGTGTATGACACAGGTATTACAGAAAATGGGGACATATCAGGACATTACCCCATGTCCCCACTTTTCAAAATGCTTATAAATCACACAGGAGGAGTTTTTTTGAAAAAGTAAAAATGCAGAATGTTTCCTGTGATGGGTAGGTTTAGGGGCAGGGGCAGTGTAAGGGGATAGACAATACGGTTTGTACAGTATAAAACCCATTACGCCTATGGAATGTCCCCACAATTCACAAAAACAAACATGTGTGTGTGTGTGTGTGTGTGTGTGTGTGTGTGTGTGTGTGTGTGTGTGTGTGTGTGTGTGTGTGTGTGTGTGTGTGTGTGTGTGTGTGTGTGTGTGTGTGTGTGTGTGTGTGTGCATGTGAGAGTGTTTTTGTGTGCATTTGTGTCTGTTTGTGTGAGTGACTGCGTGTATGTATATATATATATATATATATATATATATATATGCATGCATATTAATTTTAATATATAATTTTAATATATTTTACAGTTTGATGATGCAAACAAATCAGTGAATGGCTTAACTTGATCATCATGTTTTTCTGTCAGATGCATGCGATGCTGCTCTAAACAAACACATTTACCTGCAGAATGGTGAAGTTTTCAAGTACGCTGTTCATCATGTATTTCTCTGGAAGATGTTTGAGTTTATGGATGAAGTTAATCATGTATTCACACAGCGGTGATCGGTGGATCCTGAACACGTATCTGCCGCTCTCGAAGCGCGCGTACTCCGTCTGGATGAGAGAGAGAGAGAGAGCGAGAGAGAGAGAGAGAGAGAGAGAGAGAGAGAGAGAGAGAGAGAGAGAGAGAGAGAGAGAGAGAGAGAGAGAGAGAGAGAGAGAGAGAGATGATTATTGTTTCAGAAACGAGCTCAAACTGAACACAAGTCACATATACATGCCATATAATAGAATTATGATGACTTAATATTGTGATATATTTGCATATGGCGGTGATCTTTCTCCTGATCTGGGCACTAATGTCATTTATAACGGCCCTTAAAACGATTCGATGGACCTGTGTAGGTCAGAAGACGCTTTCGGTGTAAAATAAACTGTGACAGGTGACATTTATTCAGTGTGTACAGCACACACACACACACACACACACACTCGTGTCTTACCTCCACCTTTTCAACCACCTGTTTCCCAAACGAGCAGACTTTAGTGGAGGAGGTGATGATCATGTTTTCGGAGCTCTCGTACTGACTCGATACGCCGTAGAAGAAGCTGCTGTCGTCCTGAAGGTTGATACTCAGATCCGCCTGCAGAGCCACATCACACTCATTCAGACTCTGTGCTGTGTCATACCATAGTAATATATATATCATATTTATACCATAGTAATATACATATCATATTTATACAGTATAATGATTAAAAGGTACTTCAAAGAATGCCATAGTATCACTATTGGTCTGCATTGTATATTTTCAGTGTGCTATCATGGCATTTTTTTAAGAAAAAGAAAAAATTAATTATATATATAATATTTTACATTTATGATATATATCATCAAAATATTATTTACACTTACGCACAATATAAATCATGGCATTATTATGTTTTTCCATTTGTATATTTTTTAATGTGCTCTCATGGCTTTTTGATTAAAAATAAACCCCCAAAAAATCCCCAAACATGTATGGGTGTTATTTAATCTCAAAATTGAAAATATATTAAATATTAGATTATATTTTGCAAAAAATAATGTCACGTGAGTGCACGTGTGTGTTTGTGTGTGTGCATGTGTGTGTTTGTGTGTGTACATGTGGGTGAACGTGTAAGAGTGTGTCCGTGTTTGTGAGTGTGTGTAAGTGTGTGTGTGCGTGACTGTGTGTGTGTGTGTGTGTGTCCTGGTAATCCCTACGTTATGGGGACAAAATGTCCCCACAAAGATGGCAATATCCGAAATCCTTGTCCTTGTGGGGACATTTTTAGGTCCCCATGAGGAAAACATCTTATAAATCACATAGAAGGAGATTTTTTGAGAAAGTAAAAATGCAGAATGTTTCCTGTGACGGGTAGGTTTAGGGGCAGTGTAGGGGGATAGGATGTACAGTTTGTCCAGTATGAAATCCATTACGCCTATGGAAAGTCCCCATAAAACATGGAAACACGACATGTGCGTGTGTGTGTGTGTGTGTGTGTGTGTGTGTGTGTGTGTGTGTGTGTGTGTGTGTGAGCCTGTTTATGTGGTTTATGAGGACACAAATTTGTATAACTACATGGGTATTACACTGGTATTACACTATAAATGTGGTTTATGAGGACATATCAAATGTCCTCATAATTCAAATGGCCTTAAAAACATACTAAATGATGTTTTTTTGAGAAAGTAAAAATGCAGAATGTTTCCTGTGATGGGTAGGTTTAGGGGCAGGGGCAGTGTAAGGGGATAGAAAATACGGTTTGTACAGTATAAAAACCATTACGCCTATGGAGAGTCCCTGTAAACCACATAGACCAACATGTGTGTGTGTGTGTGTGTGTGTGTGTGTGTGTGTGTGTGTGTGTGTGTGTGTGTGTGTGTGTGTGTGTGTGTGTGTGTGTGTGTGTGTGTGTGTGTGTGTGTTCAGTATGATGATGCCAATGAATCATTGAAATTGTGTGTTTTGTGTGCTGTGTTTGTGTTCTGAACTGAGAGTGCAGGTCAGGTGTAGAAACATCAGACCACGAGCTGTTCACGAACACTTCTAAAGTCATCAGCACGTCCCACAATTCACAGCAGCGAGCTTCACCTTTCCCCCCCGCGTCCACATTCTCATAACGTCCCATTAGGAGCTCACCACCATCCCTCTCCCCGCCGGACGCCCCGCCTCCGTCCCCCCGCTCTCCTTTATTCCCTCGTTTATCTTCATTTCTCCGCTGAATCGGCACTCCCTCGCTCCCCCCTCTCTCTCTGCGAGGGAATTCATCCAATTACAATCAACTACCCGCGACGCCACAAATCGGATTATCGCGTCCGGCTGCCTGTGTAACAATTTAGCACGGCCGGCTCAAATCCGATTCCGGGCGCACTTCAAAAGCACGGGCGGATCCGTTAGGACAGGGCCGCGAGGCGCGGTGTGAGATGGCGGCCATAGCCGTTGTGGAAATTTAATCTAGAATGCCATAGCTTTGGAGAACAACCTAGCGGGCCTGTCAACGTCACCATGACAACCAGTGCCCGAGGACGCCATGTCACGACCTGTACTTATGAGCGGAGGACACGGAGGCCTAGTGATGGCGGTGTTGTTTTTTTATAACCAGATTCTTAATGGACTTAATATATCTGTCTCTGCACGGCCACCTGTACGCTCACCAGAGACCTGAGGGCCTCGGGCTCTGTTAAAGCTGATGCTCTTTAATGAACAATTGAACTGTTGTTGTGTGTCATGATGCCAACATTTCTGTAGTTGATGCCAAATCCAGTGAAACGCTTTACTGTCTATGGTGAAACGGCACTCATAATATCACATTTTTACTTTATAAAATATTATATTATTTATCATTTAAAATGTATAATTGTTAACTTTACTATGATATTTAGTATTACATTTAGGCAATGATATAGGCACCTAATGTGTATTTTATATATATATTATATTCTAATAAATATAAAAAACATGCAGTTGAAAACAATCACTTTTTTTGACAAAATAGTAGTGTATACAATGTAGGAGATCCATGATATGCATACACGTAAGAAAGAAAATACAATTTTTTAAAAATTCAAGAGACAGTCGTAATCAAATTCTGTTGCATTAATTTCCTGTTAACACTGTGAGGCTGCTTTGAAACAATCAGCATTGTTTAAAGCGCTATATAAATAAAGTTGACTTGACTTGACACAGGGATGTGTAGCACGCACACACACACACACACACACACACAGACACACACACACACACACACAGACACACACACACACACACACACACACACAGACACACACACACACTGCCAACTAAACCTGGCCATCACAGGAAACATTCTGCAGTTTTACTTTCTCAAAAAAAAAAACTCCTGTATGATTTATAACCTTTTGTAAAGTGGGGCCATGGGTAATGTCCTCATATTTCACCCTCTCCTGTAATACCTGTGTCATACCCATGGCATTATACACATTTGTGTCCTCATATGTCACAAAAACATGCCCACACACACACACACACCAAATATTAAAAATAAAAGGATTGCAATGTGAAATATTATTGTGTTCATAAAGATAAAAATGCCTGCATGTCATAATGGATAGTCATTGCATCAGAATGACCTTTTTGCACTAATGACGAATGAAATTGGCTGCCTATTTAACCAATCTTGGCAATACACATGCGTGAGTTTAAACTGACTCGTCAGATTGAGAGTGTCTATATATTCCTCCATGTAAATAGTGAGTCCACCATGGTACGAGTGCAACTGGCTTTTAAAGGGAATGGGAGATGAGACTCTGATTGGTTTATTGCATGTTATGCCTAAAACACACCCATGACTCATTAAGAGATTAGGGACAACCCTTTTAGACCATGCGCCTGGTCCGTGGACTGTTTTTCCATCATTCAAACGGCAAAAGTGTATTTGAACGCCGTAAGTGCACCTGCGTTGTGCGCTTCAGACCATGCGCTAAGATTGTTAAAACGGGGCCCTTCATATTTTTTCCCGAAGAGGATTTCTGCCATTTTAGGTAGTTCCCATCACAGACGTATGCCCAAGTGTGTGCCCAGTAAGTTTGGTTTTAGTTATTTGATGCTAAAATGGGGTGTAACGTCATGATTGACAGCTGTGCTTGCGATCGAGTTCGGGCTCTGGATGACGCAACCGTTACTGGGATATTTTTTTTTTGAAAGCGGAGACGCGTTGTCCATCTTTTTATAACAATCACTATAAAAAATAAAATGTACGGAAAATGTACTGGTAATTTTCTGCCAGTACATTATCTATTTATTTTACTGACATTTCCGTTGACCCTTAAAACACAAACTTTGCAATGTGTGTAATTCAAAATACAGGTAAAACACCTGTAAAAACCAATACGGAAAATTCCTTCATACACTCAAAAAAATGCTGGGTAAAAAACAACCCAATGTTGGGTCATATATGGACTAACCCAGCAATTGGGTTGTTTAAATCATGCGGTTTGGGTTAAATATTTGCTTAAGACAACCCAATCGCTGGGTTAAAACAACCTAATTGCTCGGTTAGTCCATATTTGACCCAACATTGGGTTGTTTTTTACCCATCATTTTTTTGAGTGTATTTATACAGTACATTGTGCCCTATTTTTACAGTGAATGTTATTTTCATGCGCGAAGCTGTTGCGCTGATTCTTGCCTTCTGGATTGGCCTCTTTGTTTTTTTACTTTGCAAATATATTAAATCTGCTGCAATCTGCTCCTCTTGTCTCGACAGCATTATTGCTTAAGTGAACATGTTTTACACCAAACTTCGAGTATAGACTGATCCACTGTAATCTCACTAACACAAAAAGGCCCCGATCAGGCACTTGAACAATACTTGAGTCCCTCTGTGGAGCGGGCGGCTCTATTAATAGCCGTATGCGAGTGTTTTTGGGGGTCGTGACAGCACGAGAGACAGGTGCCTGAGCTCAGATTACTCTAATGAAAGAGCAGAGGCTGTCCTGTCCCTCTTCACACCGCACACATCCCTCACTCCTGTCCTCTCAAACCTTTCTCCAGAGGGTCACCGCACACACTGTCCGGCAGTGGACGTTTATAACAGACAAGAAACCTCATACTTATTTAAAACTTTAAATGTCTTATTAAAGCAATAAGATACATGAGACCTTGTGAATGTAGTACTGTATGTAAGTAACGTGTGTACATAAACACATCACATTAGGGTTTTGAAGACCTATAGATATCTTTGCATTTCTTTTTCTAAATTAATTATATAATAAAAATAAAAATATTTGCAAACATTGTTTTAGACCTCATTTATAAAAAATAATTATTAAAAATTGTATAAAATCTAAAATTATATTTACATTAATATATATATATATAATTTCTATTTTTTATAAATTATTTCTTTAATAAAAACAAAAATATTTACAAACATGTTATTTTAGAATTAATTTCTAAAAATATACAAATAATATTTACATAAATATTTATATAAAAAAATCATATTTTTTTACAAATTAATTCTATAATAAAACGTTAATATTTTCAAACATATTATTTTAGAATGAATTTATAAAAAATATTAATAAAATAATATAAAACATAAAATAATATTTACATACATATCTATATTAATATACATGTTTATTATTTTTATAATACATGTTTTTTTAGAAGTAATTTGCTAAGTTAATTAATTTGAAAGAAAAACTGATAAAAAATTAAGTATAAGTAAAATATATATATATATATATATATATATATATATATATATATATATATATATATATATATATATATATATATACACACATGTATATATACATTTTATTTTTTACAAATTCATTCTAAAATAATAAATATAGTATACAAATATTTAAAAAAGTTATTTTAGAATTAATTTATAAAAAAATACATTTAATAATCTAAAATTATATATATGTGTGTGTGTGTGTGTGTGTGTGTGTGTGTGTGTGTGTGTGTGTGTGTGTGTGTGTGTGTGTGTGTGTGTGTGTGTGTGTGTGTGTGTGTGTGTGTGTGTGTTTGTGTGTGTGTAAAATAATTTGTTTAAATTTTTATAAATTAATTATATAAATTGATTATGAAAATAATGTGTTTGTAAATAGTATAAAATTGTAAAAAATATACATTATATATATATGTGTGTGTGTGCGCATTATTTAATTTTTTTAAAGTTAATTCAGAAATAAATACTAATGTAAATGTTTTTCTGTTATTTATTTATATAATATATATTACATAACCTCCCTCTCTATATATTATTTTATCTTCTAATATATGAAATATCCAAAAAGTGTCATTTTCAGAAATTAAAGGCAAAACGTCACACCAGCTTGTTCCTTTAAACCCACAGATATAACTGCCTAATGTGTTACAGCGGTGACGGGCTAACCTTGGCCTAGTGGTCCAAACGCAGAGGTGATGTTTTGGGATGTGTGTGTGAGGTTCTTACCCAGAACTTTACGAGGTAGAAAGCGTTAGGCGGTCCCTTCTCGAACAGCTCCTTCAGACCTCCTTTCTTCTCGGGGAATTTGTCATAAATCTGCCGTATATCCACGGCCTCCAGGTACGGGTCGCTGTACGTGGGGTTGGACTGACCGATGTGTACAAACAGGTGTTTGTTGACCTGTACAGCACAAATCTCTGTCAGTATAGAGCAGTTTGGTGCATATAACCAGTGTTGGGTAAGTTACTCTAAAAAAGTAATTCACTACTAGTTACTAATTACATCTTCAATAGTGTAATTAGATTACTGTACAAATTACTATCTCCAAAAAGTATTTAATTACTTATTACTAATTACTTTCTGAATCCTATATCAACCAGTGTTCGGTGTAACTAGTCACTAAGTAATTAGTTACTGTAATTTAATTACAGTTCACATGTAATTGAACTAAATACGGTGTGTAGACTGTAGAACAATTATACACAATACAGTAGTAAAAATTAATATCAAAACTTAAAATGCATGTTTTTATCTATCCTTCTCACATGTAAAACTTTGGTCATTTAATAAGAATAATCAATATAGTTTTATATTTTGTATTTGAATAAATTAAAAGAGCTGTTTCATGTCTATCCTTGAATCACTTAACTACACTCTAAAAAATGCTGGGTTAAAAACAACCCAAGTTGGGTTGTAAATGGACAAACCCAGAAATTGGGTTGTTTGAAACCAGTGAATGGACCCGTTCAAACAACCCAATTTCTGGGTTTGTCCATTTACAACCCAACTTGGATTGTTTTTAACCCAGCATTTATTAGAGTGCACTGTAAAAAAAATATTTAGAAAAAAAGTTACCTGGTTGCCTTAAAAATTATAAGTTCATTGAAATTAAAATTTTGAGTCAATACAATGAACATTTTTTGAGATTTGACAACCTTTAAAACCTTAAAATATTATTAAAAGATTGTGTAAGCATATTGGGTAATTGTGTGTGTTTCATTTCTGATGACGCAGTGAAACATGCCAATAGTGCTATTTTCATGATTTATCACATTTTTTATAGCCTGACGTGGTCATACTCAATTCTAGTCAGAATATGAGTCTGATGCTCCATTGGGCTGTGATTATGAGGCGTGTTTCAACCCAACCAGGAAAGACATCAATTGGACAGACCAACAACCAATCAGAGCAATGAAACAACGCATTGTCAAATGTCAACAGACAGAGCTCAACTGCACTGTGTTGCCAAGTCCGCTTTTTTCTTCCGCGGTTGTTTTCTATGTCCGCGGGTTGAAGCGACTATTATGTGATATATAGACCCATGAGTGCGAATTTTAGCAGAAAACCTTGCCAAACTAACACACATTTTACCCCCCAAACACCCTTTTTCCCCCGGAGTACCCCCCGAGAAGCTATTGTTTAGGGCTAGTAGTTGGCGGATTTTGTTGTACAAACTTGGCAACCCTGTCTGCACACGCGCTGGAATAAACGATCTTAGCCGGTGTTGTAAAAAAATAAAAGAATTTATTGATACACAGAGTACTTACCCAACATGATCATCATTTCTGAGAGAAATAGTGAAGGTGATGCAGATACAAACAAGCTCTCCGTTTAGGATTCGAGTAAATATAACCCAAGCCCCTTTGATGTCGTGATGATTACGTTACTGTTGATCATCTGTCCGTCATCGTCTAAAGCCCACCCTGATGATTTCATTGGTCAGAACAGTTTCTGTTCGGGGATAATTACTCCTCTATGGAGTGATGCCAGACCGAATTGCCCGACCTAAAAATATTGTGGGCGGGGCTAAGTTCGGCTGGCATCCAGGCTACATTTTTTATGTGGTTCAGATACAATAATATTTCGAGTTTATTAAACATATTTCCTTCATTGTATCAACTCAAATTTTTAATTTCAATAAACTCACAATTTTAAGGCAACCAGGTTACTTACTTTTTTAAAGGGATAATTCACTTTAAAATGAAAATGGTCATCCTTTACTCACCCTCAAGTTGTTTCAAACCTGTATGAGCTTCTTTCTTCAGCTGAACACGAGGGAAGATATTTTGAAGAATGTCAGTAACCAAACAGTTAACTGGAGACATTGACTTCCAGAGTAGGAAAAAAAATACTATTGAAGTCAATGTCTCCAGTTAACTCTTTGGTTACTGACATTCTTTAAAATATCTTCCCTTGTGTTCAGCTGCACTCTAAAAAATGTTGGGTTAAAAACAACCCAAGTTGGGTTGAAAATGGACAAACCTGCAGAAATTGGGTTGTTTGAACCCAGTGAAAGGACCCGTTCAAACAACCCAATTTCTGGGTTTGTCTATTTTCAACCCAACTTGGGTTGTTTTTAACGCAGCATTTTTTAGAGTGTGAAGAAAGAAATTCATACAGGTTTGAAACAACTTGAGGGTGAGTAAAGGATGACAGAATTTTCATTTTAAAGTGAACTATCCCTTTAAGTTAAACCAACAAAAATGTTTACAGTGCACGAGTGTTCAGATAGCTCACAGTCTCGGGGTCCTGAGGCTGCTCCAGGAAAGCGGAGAACTCCAGCATCCGCAGTCTGGAGCTGGCGATGCTGCGGCCCTGCCAGGGCGGGGCGTTGGAGGACATCGACAGACCCGTCACGCTTTCATAACCTGAGGGAGAGAAGAGGTCCTCTTCATATTCACCAGTTCACACTTACATCAAATTAAAAAGAGTAAAGATTATCTGGTGTGCTGCACTGAAAAAAAATGTTGGTTTAACTTAAAAAAGTAAGTAACCTGGTTGCCTTAAAATTTTGAGTTTAGTGAAATATAAAATTTGAGTTGATACAATGACGGAAATTAGTTTAATAAATAGAAACTCAAAATATTATTGTATCTGAACGACATAAAAAATGTGATAAATCATAAAAATAGCACTATTTGGCATGTTTCACTGCGTCATCAGAAATAAAACACACACAATTACCCAATACGCTTACACAATCTTTTAATAATCTTTTAATAAAGGTTGTCGAATCTCAAAAATATTCATTGTATTAACTTAAATTTTTAATTTAAGGCAACCAGGAAACTTAATTTTTAAATATTTTTTTACAGTGTGTCCGGGGTCGGATTTGGATTTGGCCCGAACTCAGAGAGACACCAACCAAAATTTTTCAGTTGGCCGGATTGAAATTCTGTGAGTTGATGCAATTTAATTCAAAGAAATTCAATTAAAAACTCCAACTAAAAAATTTAGATGTGATCAGTCAGTAGAAAATTTTCAATTGGAGACCTGAATTTTTTTACATTGTAATTATCGTACATGATAAATTAAAATAAGCTGATAACATCACTGTTTTCTCCAGAACGACTGTACACACAAATCAAATTTTGTTGCAATATTGTCCTGTTTAACACTGTGAAGCTGCTTTGAAACAATCGTCATTGTAAAAGCGCTGTATAAATAAAGTTGATTGATTGAAATAAAGTATATATCATTCAGATCAGGTGTAGCTGTTAATGAGACTGACCTGTTATAGACGGAGGGCCGGCGGCGTGCATGACAAAGTTCTGTTGGGAAAACGGCTTGATACTGTTTGGAAAAGACAATCAAATATCAGCTTTTATGATGTTTACTGATTACGAAAATATTAATAAAATAATACAAAATATAATATTTTATATAAAAGATTAAATATATATATGTAGCTTTACATAAATTATATAAATATATTAGAATAATATAAAATATAATAAAAAATGTATAACAGATTATAATATAAATATGTAAAACAAATCTATAATATATAACTATACATTATAATCTATAATATATAAGAATAACATTTTTATTAAAATATTCATATATCCAAACAGATATTATATATAATAATATGTTTATTTTATTGTGTGTACATAAACTATATATATATATCTTTATATAAATTATATAGCAATAATATATTATAAAATATAATATAAAATAACTGCAATTTCAATAAAATATTTAATTAAAAATAAAATGTATAATTATTATAAATAATATAAAATCAATTATATTTCAGTAAAATATTTAATTTATATATAAAATACATAAATGTAATATATAATAAAATCCATTCATTTTATCAAACAACAATTTAATGCTTTATATAATATTGTAAAAAATGTAATTCTATAATAGAAAAAAATAATAAATCTATTATAAAATCTATATTTCCATAACATAAAATAAAGTATACATTTTATTTACACACACACACACACACACACACACACACACACACACACACACACACACACACACACACACACACACACACACACACACACACACACACACACACACACACACACACACACTATATATATATATATCATAAAATCTATTTATTTTCTTTAAAAATATGTTTTATATTAATATATTTATAATATATTATATAAATACAAAATTCTACAAGATAATATTTGTAAAAATTCTATAATATAAAAAATATTCTATAAATAATCTATTATTCCATAATATAAAAATAAAATATACACATACAGTAGTGGTTTAAATAATGACAAAAACTTTTAATCGCGTCAACTTTTTTTATTTGTCGGTTTAGCTTCAGTTTAAACTCTGTGACTGCAGGACGTCCTCCTAACCTGCCCAGATGAGCAACGCTTTGCTAAAGATGATCAGACCACAACACACACACACACACACACACACACACACACACACACACACACACACACACACACACACACACACACACAACACAAGAACTTACTCTTCAGGACCCGCGGTTTGTCCTGCGAGAGCTCCGTGCCAAAACTGAGACATGAAAATAAAGACATGAGATGAAGATTAGCCAGGTGTTGAGTCGAAAGCTTACACACTGCAAAAAATGCTCTTCTTACTTAGCATTTTAGTTATACATTAAGAAACAAGTACAAAGTATTGTCTTGTTTTGGGGAAAAAATAGCTCAAAATTAAGAATTTTTGCTTAAAATAAGCAAAATAATCTGATTATTTATCTTATTTTAAGCAAAAACTCTCTTAATTTCAGAGCTGGACAAAAAACACAGCTTCATTCCTTGAGTAAGAGTACTGCTGGTCAAATATTACTCCGTTACAAGTGAAAGTTGTAAAAACAGATTTTTACTTGAGTAAATGTACAGAAGTATTTAATTTCAAAAGTACTTAAGTATCAAAAGTAAATTTCCTTTTTTATGCCAATGCAATATTTTATTATTGTTGTATAAATGCACATTATGCCACCATGGTTTAAGCCAGTCCGTGATGCTCCGTCAAACATACTAGCATACGACTAACTTAAACTCATTTAAATACTTGTAGAAAAGTTACAAAGCTCTTTACAAAGCGCTGTCACTTTAAAGATCCACTGAAATCAAAATGTAAGTTTTTTAGCTTTTAGTATGACTCTGTTAGCCTTAAAGTTATGAATAAGCTGGTATGTTCCAAAACTATGACAAAAGTTGCATTTACGAGATATAAGCATTCAAAATTTACAGTCTCTTACTTCCGTTAAAACGAATCTCAGATTTTGGTGACATCATCACAGACTTCACTTTCTCGTCAAATCTTCTGTCCAATCAAAATGCTCTCTAGAATCTAAAGCCCGCCCCCTACACTGCTGAAGCTCCGGCTAAAATCGGTCAGTTGTTAACACACATTTACTCATTTCTACCTGGTGAAAGGCACATGGCACACTATATATGTGATAGGAAACGATTCAGTGTAAATATGCTTTGATTTGAGGCGAATGAAGTCTGTTTTCACGTTAGTTTCACACACCGCAGCAGTGCGCACACACACACACCAACGGTTCTGGTCTAAATTTAGACTACAGACACGAGAGCGCCGCGCGGATCATATGCGCGAGTCGCCGCAGACAACAAACATATCGACCCATTTTAATTCTGCACACAATGCTGCATTTCAAAGTGATATGGAGGAGATTATGATGACTGTAAACAGTGTTAGAGGAAACTGGCTTTACCAAACAGAAAGGTCCGCTCTTGCGCTCTGGTCAAACTGTATATTAACGAAATGCTATTGGCTGTTTCAAAAAAGGGGAGGAGCTGCTAACAGCTGGAGCCGTTTCAGGGGAAATTACGTCAACACATTGAATAATGCGGCGCGTTTCAAGGCACTTCAGTGGACCTTTAAAGGCCAAATGCACGGATCCAATACACTGATACACATCTGATATTCTCCAAATGTTCACCTTCACTTAAGACATAATCAACTTTGTTCATGTCAATACTCAACAAAATGAGCATTTTGACATCCGTCGTTTTCCATTTTGCTATAAACTATAAATCAGTGTTTAATAAATGCTGTGAAATCATTGAACTTCACGAGACTCTACAAGAGTGATTCCTGAAAGGCTTCCTGCAAAAACCCAAACACCTTTTAAAGAAGAAAAAAATCATCCACTGACTTCCAAAGCTGCGACAGAAACGAAATGTAGAGGAGTGAAAAGTAAGATATTTGTCTTTCAAATGTAGTGAAGTAAAAGTCATATGTTTCCAGAAAATATAATACTCGAGTAAAGTACAGATACTCAAAAAGTGAATCTAAGTACAGAACTCAAGTAAATGAGCTTAGTTACGGTCCACCTCTGCTTAATTTAGAGTATTTTTTTCCTAAAACAAGGCAATTACTTTTGCTTGTATAGTAAATACTTCTTGTTTTAAGAATTTTTAGATGTTTGGACTAGAAACAAGACAAAATTACTAAGTAAGAAGAGTATTTATTGCAGTGCAGGTGTATGAGCGAAGGCGGGCATTCAGACAGAAGAGTATTTTACCCCCGCCGCTGTGGGGTAGGCGGGCCGAGAGAGCCCCTGCAGAGCCATCTTGTTCTGAAAGGCCGAGGCTGAGATGATCTGGGCCGACGACATGCTGGACATGCTCTGTAGGGCTTTGTCTTTGGCTGCCTGGTCCTTTCAGAAGACAACCACACGGAGAGCATCATTAATGAGCAGCCCATTCAACTGCTGGTGGCATTATTTGTTAATTAAAAAAAAAATTAAAAATCCTGGTACTGAAAAACTGGTCAACCATGTCACCAGAGAGACTCTAGACTAGAGAGAGAAACATCTTCCTACACTTCTGATAAATGTTGTGCTATGGTAAAATATGACAGAGGTGTTCATTAATGTCTTCGATCCACTGCTGTCGTTTGTTTCTGCAAGATTCAAATCATTCTTACACTGCCAAAGTATTAGTGGCATTGAATATACACATTTGTGAGTGTGAGTGCATGTGAGAGTTTGTGTTTTATGTGCCTGTGTGTGTGTGTGTGTGTGTGTTTTCTGTGCAGTGTGAGAGATTGTGTTTGTGTCTCCGTGTGTGTGTGTGTGCGCATGTGCGTGTGCGTGCAGTGTGAGAGGGAGAGTGTGTGTTTGAGTGTGTGTGTGTGTGTGTGTGTGTGTGTGTGTGTGTGCGTGTGCGTGTGCGTGTGCGTGTGTCTCATGATTTATGGCTCTGGCAGTGTTTGAGTGGTGTTGACAGGCTGACTCCTTCTCCTAGAGGTCACATGAAGAACTGGAAGCTCCGACATTATGAAACAAGAGCCCAGGCTTGGAAAAACAGCTCCGCTTTACCTGCTGCTCTTCAGACCCTGCTGAGCCTGAGGTCAGAAGACCAACTAACAGTCTGAGCACTACAGACGCCTGTGATCTGCTGGACGACGCGAATGTGAGACTCCTCGACCTCACAGAAGAGGAAGTCAAAATCCTGCTGCAACCTTCATGCAACCAAAGGATTTAGAAGTGGCATTCAGTGTTTATAAAGATACACAACTGAAAGAAGTGTCATTACAGACAGGATACAACTTCAGCTAAAGCATATTTTATTACTGCATCAGTTAGAAAAAAAGTAAATTAGTGCTGTCAAATTGATTAATCGTGAAATATTTCCCTATATATATAATTATACTTATAGAACATATATATATATATATATATATATATATATATATATATATATATATATATATATATATATATATATATATATATATATATATATATATATATATATAAGGGCTTTCAGGTCGATTAATCACGTGACATAAAAGATTGTGGTTTTACACACACACACACACACACACACACACACACACACACACACACACACACACACACACACACACACACATTATATAAACACAAACTTTTATTTTGGGATTTGACAGCGCTAAATATAATTAATATAATATACAGTCCCTGACAAAAGTCTTGTCGCTTATCTATTTTCTACAAATACCTGATATTAACCTGACTTTTAATTAATCAATTGGTGTTAGAAATAGCTCACATGAAAAGCTAAAACCCTCCCAAATGATGTTTAATTCACTGAAATAAATAATGTTCACAGAAAAAATATTTATCATTTAATCAAGATGGAAAGGTCAAATTTTGGCAAGACAAAAGTTTTGTCGCCTATACAGAAATTAAACAAATTTACTGCAAATACAAAAATATGTCAGCAAATTAAGTTGTGGCGCTGTGAGATCCAAATTTAATATCTTGTATGACTTCCATGAGCTTGAAGGACTGCATCCATGCGGTTTAGCAAGGATTCATACAATTTATTGATGAAGTCATCAGGAATAGCTAAGAAAGCAGTCTTGCATGCCTCCCAGAGTTCATCAATATTCTTTGGTTTCGTCTTCCATGCGTCCTCTTTCATCCTACCCCACATATGCTCAATGATGTTCATGTCTGGTGACTGGGCTGGCCAATCCTGGAGCATCTTGATCTTCTTCGCCTTGAGGAACTTTGATGTGGAGATGGAAGTATGCGATGGAGCACCGTCCTGCTGCAGAATTTGGCCTCTTTTATGGTTGGGAATATAAGAGGTAGCTAAGATTTCTTGGTATTTTAGACTATTGATGTTGCCTTCCACCCTGCAGATCTCTCGCACACCCCTATACTGGATGTAACCCCAGACCATGATTTTTCCGCCACCAAACTTCACTGTTTTCTGGGTGAATCTCGGATCCATTCTGGCTCCAGTAGGTCTCCTGCAATATTTGCGGCGACTGTGGTGTAATTCAACAGAAGATTCATCTGAAAAATCCACCTTCTGCCACTTTTCCAGCGTCCATCCTTTTAGCAGGCTGTGGGCCTTGGCAAATGCCACACGGTTTTTCAATTGTCTTTTGTTTAGTGCTGGCTTCTGGGCACTGATTCGACCATGGAGGCCATTTCGAGACAGAATCCGACAAACTGTTCTGGTTGACACAGGGACTTCAGGTGACCAGGTCTCGTGGAGCTCTGCTGCAGTGGAAAATGGGCTGGCCTTGGATTTTCGAGCCAACAAACGGTCCTCTCGAGCAGTTGTCTTGCGGGGTCTGTCTGACCTGGGCTCGTCAAAAACGTCTCCAGTCTCTTCAAATCTTTTTTTATCCTCTGTATTTGACGCTGAGACACATTGAAGGTGTCTGCCACATCAGCAGTGGATCTGGTCTTCAGCCTCTTGATAATCAAAACTTTAGTCTCAGGGCGAATCTTAGGCATGTTTGCAGAGGTCTAGTTGCAGTTGATGTGAAGGTCTAGTGTACTGGGGTTCTTTTTATACACACTTGAGACCTAATTGATCCATTATTAGTCACAGGTGAAGCTCATATGACAAGGCGACAACACTTATGTCTTTGCAAAAATTGGGCTTAACCAAGCTGTGAATATTAGAATACTTTTTGAAAGTTTAGTTTTTCACTGAAACATTATCACAAAAGCTGGTGGGATTAAAATGAGCCATTTCTTGTAAAAAAATCTTGATTAGAAATATATTTCAGCGGCACTTTAGGTCAATTTGTACACAAGCGACAAGACTTTTGTCAGGGACTGTAATAATAATAATAGGGCTGTCAGATCGATTAATCATGTAACAAGATTATGTACACACACACACACACACATATAACATGTTATGAACTTTTACTTTAATGTGATTAATCTATTTATGCCACATTTTTCTAGCTCTCCATATTTCAGAAGAGCGTGATTATTCAGGTCCCTCTTCTACTTTCCACGAGCTCCTCAACACTCGTCGGGCTGATTCTGAAACAGCGAAACGCACAGAGGTCACAGCCGGCTCAAGCAACTGCTGTCCTTGAAGCATGACTAGCCTAGCATTCCTCAGCCCTGAACTGGCAAACCCCGCCGGCTGAAATATGGGCATGTGTGTGTCCGTCACAGTTCTCAGTTACAGAAACGCATTTAAAAGGGCTGTCAGTGAGCGAGCCGTGTGACCAGTGCCGAACTCGGACAGCTGGGCCAAGATGGCCGACGGCCAACGGCTGAACTATGCCATATGATGAAAGACAAGAGCGCGCAAGGAGAAGACTCGACATTATCCAGCCGCGCGCTAAGCGCTTATATAGTCAGAGGTCACACGCTTTCTGAAAATTAGTGATGCGCTGAAACTGATTTATGGCATATTGTATGATATTGCCTGCAATTATATTTGTATCTAGGCTATTGACTCAGAATCTGAGCCTCTCATCATTAGGCATTAAATGCTTTGGATTTAAAGCGATAACGCTGCTCATTTGCAAACAGGTCAGGTGATCAGCATTAGAGATCATTAGATACCTTGAGCTTCACCTGAATTTCCCGAGCCTTCCGTCGCGCCAACACCTGAATGTGACTGGAGACCTGCGGGAAACACAGGGGATTTTAGGCTCTTTTATTCATTTGGATTCATTTCAGGACAATAAAATAGTGTCGATGTTTCAAAATTAGTGTCATTAACCAACTCCATTAAAAACACTTTCCGAAAAATTATTAGTTTTCTCTGTTTTTCCTTGTCAGGCGTTGGATCTTTGGAGAAGGTTATGAATGTGATACCGGAAGATCTGGAGGCATATTATTTTATTAATTGAACAACTACGGAGGCCTAAAGGGTCATGGTGATGAAAAACATATATTTAAATGCTTTTGCATTCGCCCACAAAAAAAAAAAAACGTATGATGCCTTAAGCTCAGGTCAAAATATTTATGATTTGAATGCACAAATCATAAATAATAAAAACAAATCAAAAAATAAAAAGCCATGAAAACTATGAGAGGTGAATCTCTGATGCAATGAATAAAGCAATGAATGAAGTAATTATATTTTTTCATTTACAATAGAACTAGCTAAGTTACATGTACTAAATATGATTTGTACAAAGTGTTTTGTACCTTCATACATGCAATAAAAACATAAAAAAACACACCTTATGCACATTCTTCATTCATCAGAAGTAGCTTAAAAAAATCTTGCTGTATTTTTTATTAAATTTTTTGTCAAAAATGATCATTGGATTCTTGATCCGACCGATGTGATTGGAAATAACAACTTCCCAAAATTCACAGGAGGATTTGAATGCATCATAAATATACATAAAGAAGGTGCAGCAGGAATAACATTTATATTCGGAAAAAAAGAAAATTAATTTAAATTAAATAATAACAAAAATAAAAACATAAGGTCCAGCAGGAATAAGATTTATATCCGGGAAAAAAGAAAGAAATTTAAATTAAATAATAACAAAAATAAAAACATAATGAAGGTGCAGCAGGTATAAGATTTATTTTCAGCAAAGGAAGAAAATAAATTAATAAATAAAATTAATTAAAATTTATAAATAAATGAAATTTAAATAATAAAATTCAATTAAATTTAAAATTATAAATAAATAAATACTTTTTTAACCAATTATTGAAATCTCAAAGCACGCATAGAAAACTTGAACCACCTCATGAAGAACTCGTCCTGTTCAAGTAGATCTGAAGACTTTGTGATCATAAATAACTAATTTTGTAATCATTTAAACTTATCACAAACTTTTATGTGAGCGATTGCTTCGACCTTCGATGTTCACTGATCATGCACTGTAAAAAAAAAAATTTTTTTAGTTTTTGTTGGTTTAACTTAAAAAAGCCTTAAATTGGCTCAAATTTTGAGTTTATTGAAATTAAAAATTTGAGTTGATACAATGAAGGAAATTTGCTTAATAAATAGAAACTCAAAATATTATTGTACACTCTAAAAAATTCTGGGTAAAAATCACCCAATGTTGGGTCAAATATGGACTAACCGAGCAATTAGGTTGTTTTAACCCAGCGATTGGGTTGTCTTAAGCAAATATTTAACCCAACCGCAGGGTTAAAACAACCCAATTGCTGGGTTGGTCCATATTTGACCCAAACAACCCAGCATTTTTTTAGAGTGTATCTGAACCACATGACAAATGTGATAAATCATGAAAATAGCACTATTTGGCATGTTTCACTGCGTCATCAGAAATAAAACACACACAATTACCCAATATGCTTACAAACTCTTTTAATAATACTTTAATAAAGGTTGTCGAATCTCAAAAAAATGTTCATTGTATTGACTCAAATTTTAAATTTCAATGAGCTCAAAATTTTAAGGCAACCAGGTCACTTTTTTTCTAAATATTTTTTTTACAGTGTGTGTGATTGTAGTTTCTCTTCTTGTTTTTAGTAATACCGTTTCCTCTCGGCTCTCTTTGAGGACTTTAGACTCAGTTTGTGACAAGGCCTGAGTGACATCATGCCATATCGAATGCCGACGGGAACGCTATCGGACTCCAAACCGTGTGATGTGCCCCCGATCGTAACGGGGCGACCGGGAGGGCAGCAGTTGTTTGTGGATCTAAAGAGCAGGACTGAGAGAGGTGCGGAAGACACACACCGAAATCTGATCCGCGCGCAATAAATCACACCGCCCAAGTCCATTTCAGCATGGAGGCCCTCAGGGGCCAAACATTTACACTCAGTGAAAGTCTGTTTGGGAGTTTAACAGGACAATCCCATCTCGAAATCCCAGTCAGACATTTGCTGGACTTCCTGTTGCTGTTAATGTGTGACATGGCGGTCAAAAAAAAAAGTAATTAACCAATTTATTCCACTTTAGTCGGGAAAATGGAAAGGTTGGCAATGTAGAGTTGCCACCACAGATTTATAAATGCACTACAAAAACAATAAGTATCCAATGAAAATATCTAAACATTCTTAAAATAAGATTAATATTGACTTGAAAAAAGCAAAATTCAATATATTAAGAATTGGAAAAGAATTACAATTTTATTTGAAGTGACTTACATTGCATTGCATTAGTGTATCAAACCCTGTGCAGAGCAATGCAGAACCAGTTTCAGAGAATATATCCTTGATTTCATTTCAATTTCTCACCCCTTTTCTCTTGTTTTAAGCACGTGTTTTAGTGAGGTTTATGCTTAAAACAAGAAAAAACATTGCCAGTTAAATGTACACCTTATTTTAAAGGTTGTTTAGATATTTTAGAAGACCCAGCACCCAAATATTCAGATGGTTGTAAGAATCTAAGAAGTCTCTACCTGTTTCCTGGTCCGTGTCTTTCCTGTTCGAAGCTTGATGTACCGAGCTATTAGCTCGTTCCGTCCTGGAAAAAAGAAGTTTAGTGTTAACATAAAATTGTCCTTCAGTAATGTGAAGTATTTCTCAGAGAATCACTGAACCAATTTCTTCAACTGAATGTCCCATGATGAATCATTCACTATAAGACCAGGAATTTACAAGTAAACGCACACGCACACACACACGCACGCACGCACGCACACACACACACACACACACACACACACATACACACACACACACACACACACACACACACACACACACACACACACACACACACACACACACACACACACACACACACACGCGCACCCACGCACCCACACACACACACACACACACACACACACACACACACACACACACACACACACACACACACACACACACACACACACACACACACACACACAAATAAAAAAATAGATTTCCATGCATGCTTTGGGAATTTGAAAACAAAATTGGTTAAAATTTACTTTTTATTCTTTCTTTTTTTTTCATTGTTATGTTTAATATTATTTTTTTATACAGAAATATATATATATATACACCGATCAGGCATAACATTACGACAGATAACTCTGATAAAGATATCTCTTCATCACGGCTCCTGTTAGTTGGTGGGATATATTAGGCAGCAAGTGAACATTTTGTCCTCAAAGTTGATGTGTTAGAAGCAGGAAAAATGGGCAAGCGTAAGGATTTGAGCGAGTTTGACAAGGGCCAGATTGTGACGGCTAGACGACTGGGTCAGAGTTTACAACAATGAGTTTGAGGTGTTGACTTGGCCTCCAAATTCCCCAGATCTCAATCCAATCGAGCATCTGTGGGATGTGCTGAACAAACAAGTCCGATCCATGGAGGCCCCATCTCACAACTTACAGGACTTAAAAGATCTGCTGCTAATATCTTGGTGCCGGATACCACAGCACACCTTCAGGGGTCTAGTGGAGTCCATGCCTCGACGGCTCAGGGCTGGTTTGGCAGCAAAAGGGGAACCAACACAATATTAGGAAGGTGGTCATAATGTTATGCCTGATTGGTGTATACACACACATTATACATTAAATTATTTATATACAAATAATTAAATTAAATAAACAAAAAACTACATTTTGTTACAGTTTTTTTTTTTTTTTTTGGATTGCTTACACACTAAAATTAAAATTAGTACACTATTAACAAAACCTTACACTCAAGAAGCAGAACATCAGCCCATATTTGGACAACTATAAGCACATTGTCAACCTCACACTTGATGCAAAACTCTACACAGTGATTTGTAAAACACTAAACACACTTACATTACACACACAAATCTTTCATGAAGTCACTTCCTTGCAATACCAAAGCACTGACTGTCAAATTACTGCACCGTCCAAACAATTGGTTCAACACATTCATCAGCTGTGCAAACACTTTTATAGACACAGTAATCAGGTGTATAAGCACTAGCAGCAGGTGAGTTCATCGGTCATCGAACACAATGGAAAGAGTCAGAGAAAGAGTAAGACGAGGAGGAGGACAAGGAGGAGGACAAGGAGAAGGACAAGAAGGAGGTCAAGGAGGAGGACAAGGAGGAGGACAAGGAGGAGGACAAGGAGAAGGACAAGAAGGAGGTCAAGGAGGAGGACAAGGAGGAGGACAAGGAGAAGGACAAGGAGGAGGACAAGGAGGAGGTCAAGGAGAAGGACAAGAAGGAGGTCAAGGAGGAGGACAAGGAGGAGGACAATGAGGAGGACAAGGAGAAGGACAAGAAGGAGGTCAAGGAGGAGGACAAGGAGGAGGACAAGGAGGAGGACAAGGAGGAGGACAAGGAGAAGGACAAGAAGGAGGTCAAGGAGGAGGACAAGGAGGAGGACAAGGAGGAGGACAAGGAGAAGGACAAGGAGGAGGACAAGAGGAGGTCAAGGAGAAGGACAAGAAGGAGGTCAAGGAGGAGGACAAGGAGGAGGACAAGAAGGAGGTCAAGGAGGAGGACAAGGAGGAGAACAAGGAGGAGGACAAGGAGGAGGACAAGGAGGAGGACAAGGAGGAGGACAAGGAGGAGGACAAGTAGGAGGGTCAAGGAGGAGGACAAGTAGGAGGTCAAGGAGGAGAACAAGGAGGAGGACAAGGAGGAGGACAAGGAGGAGGACAAAGAGGAGGTCAAGGAGGAGGTCAAGGAGGAGGACAAGGAGGAGGTCAAGGAGGAGGACAAGGAGGAGGAAAAAGGAGGAGGTCAAGGAGGAGGACAAGGAGGAGGACAAGGAGGAGGACAAAGAGGAGGACAAGGAGGAGGACAAGAAGGAGGACAAGGAGGAGGACAAAGAGGAGGTCAAGGAGGAGGACAAGGAGGAGGTCAAGGAGGAGGACAAGGAGGAGGTCAAGGAGGAGGACAAGAAGGAGGTCAAGGAGGAGGTCAATGAGGAGGACAAGGAGGAGGACAATGAGGAGGACAAGGAGGAGGTCAAGGAGGAGGTCAAGGAGGAGGACAAGGAGGAGGACAATGAGGGAGGACAAGGAGGAGGTCAAGGAGGAGGTCAAGGAGGAGGACAAGGAGGAGGTCAAGGAGGAGGACAAGGAGGAGGTCAAGGAGGAGGACAAGGAGGAGGACAAGGAGGAGGTCAAGGAGGAGGTCAATGAGGAGGACAAGGAGGAGGACAATGAGGAGGACAAGAAGGAGGTCAAGGAGGAGGTCAATGAGGAGGACAAGGAGGAGGACAATGAGGAGGACAAGGAGGAGGTCAAGGAGGAGGTCAAGGAGGAGGACAAGGAGGAGGTCAAGGAGGAGGACAAGGAGGAGGAAAAGGAGGAGGTCAAGGAGGAGGACAAGGAGGAGGACAAGGAGGAGGTCAAGGAGGAGGTCAAGGAGGCGGACAAGGAGGAGGTCAAGGAGGAGGACAAGGAGGAGGACAAGAAGGAGGACAAGGAGGAGGACAAAGAGGAGGTCAAGGAGGAGGACAAGGAGGAGGTCAAGGAGGAGGACAAGGAGGAGGTCAAGGAGGAGGACAAGAAGGAGGTCAAGGAGGAGGTCAATGAGGAGGACAAGGAGGAGGACAATGAGGAGGACAAGGAGGAGGTCAAGGAGGAGGTCAAGGAGGAGGACAAGGAGGAGGACAAGGAGGAGGACAAGGAGGAGGTCAAGGAGGAGGACAAGGAGGAGGTCAAGGAGGAGGTCAATGAGGAGGACAAGGAGGAGGACAATGAGGAGGACAAGGAGAAGGACAAGGAGGAGGTCAATGAGGAGGTCAATGAGGAGGACAAGGAGGAGGACAAGAAGGAGGACAAGGAGGAGGACAAAGAGGAGGTCAAGGAGGAGGACAAGGAGGAGGTCAAGGAGGAGGACAAGGAGGAGGTCAAGGAGGAGGACAAGAAGGAGGTCAAGGAGGAGGTCAATGAGGAGGACAAGGAGGAGGACAATGAGGAGGACAAGGAGGAGGTCAAGGAGGAGGTCAAGGAGGAGGACAAGGAGGAGGACAAGGAGGAGGACAATGAGGAGGACAAGGAGGAGGACAAGGAGGAGGTCAATGAGGAGGTCAATGAGGAGGACAAGGAGGAGGTCAAGGAGGAGGACAAGGAGGAGGACAAGGAGGAGGACAAGGAGGAGGTCAAGGAGGAGGACAAGAAGGAGGTCAAGGAGGGAGGACAAGGAGGAGGACAAGGAGGAGGACAAGGAGGAGGACAAGGAGGAGGACAAGGAGGAGGACAAGGAGGAGGAGGACAAGGAGGAGGACAAGGAGGAGGACAAGGAGGTGTCCTGGGACCAGATGGAGGTAGCAGCAATGCAACACTCTTAGAGAAAAAGGTACAGTTCTGTCACTGGGGCGGTACTCTAAGGTACAAAAGTGAAAAGGTACATCATTTAGGTACCCTAAATGGTACATATTAGTACCTTAAAAGGTACTTATCATTACATTAAGAGTGCAAATTAGTACCTTAAAGGTACATATCAGTACCCTTTCGGTTTTGTATCTTAGGATACCGCCCCAGTGACAGAACTGTACCGTTTTTTCTGGCATTCTGGCATTTTTTCTGGCATAATTCAAGACGTGCTATGACAACATTGCCTGTGATATTGATGAAAATCTCTGGCCAGATCCAGCAAGGCAAAGACAATGTCTAGTTTGTTTTGTTGTTGTTGTTTTTTTTACATTAAACTTACAGTACAATACGTAAAGTGACATTTTGTTACAGTATTATGAATGTCCATGTCAGCACTTTGGGTGTGTTGAGAAATAACTGAGTTTCTTCAGTCTGCATCATTGGGCTTGTGTAGTGTTTGGTGGATTTACATTATATTTGTACTTTGTTGATGGTAGCCTACTCTAATCATAGGGAAGTAGAAGTGCTAAGTGTTTTAGGTTTATCACAGCAGAGTGTAACTCGTGCAAATGGAGTATAGTAATGTGAAACGTGTGTTTCGGTTTCACAAAGTGTGTTTTTTAAACAGAAGTGTAGTTTTTACAAGAGTGTTTAATTATGCAAAGGATCTGTGTTGTTTTGCTGATTGGGTGTTTGGTTGTGCTAATTGAAAACTGTGTTTAAGCAATCCAAAAAAAAACTGTAATATGAGTGACGAGAGTGTTCATTCACATGTGTGTGCCGGGGAATTGATCCGACGCTAGACGAGATCTCAATTGTAATTGCATTGGTTAATGTGAAAGAACACGGTGAAGCAAATATCCCACCGCCCAGAGTGTTCATCATTTTGAGGTGATGCTTTTGCTGACAGACGGGGCACATTGGACAAGAAGGTGAAGGGAATGAAAGGGTTCGACACGGCAAAGTCTCGAAGCGGAGAGAGATGCAGCAGCTGGTCTGTGTGTCAATGTTTATAGAATGTGCCTTTACGCCTCCCATAAATCTCCACGCTCGTCCATCCAGCAGGACTCCGGTTACTAGCACTAGTATACACTGGGACAAAACCACTCAATGCCCTCTTACCCAACAAAAACACCCTCTGTGTGACTGTGTATGAAGAAAATGTCCGACCGGTAACAAGGGTGCACTAATATTCATTAATTCATGCTTCATTAATGCACAGATAATCATGAGTTAATGTATTACTAATGGTGAACTAACCCATTTATTAATGATTACTGCATCAGAAACTAATGGAGATTCATCATGATTAATAGATCAAGTAATCATTAAATTGTTATTAGTTATTGTATTAATTCCTTATAACATATTAAATGAACTAATAATGTAATTTAACGTGTTAATTACCGCAACGGGTCAAAGACATGCATCTGAACTTCCAGTGTCTGCTTTAATTAATCATTAGCTAATGATTTATAAAGGTGTCATTATGTTATGACTTTACTTGTTTGGGCACATGACTATTAACTAATTGATTAAGTAATATGTAACTGTGGTTATGGGTTTTGAATTAATTTTGAATTAGTTAATAGTCATGTGCCCAAACAAGTAAAGTCATAACATAATGACACCTTTATAAATCATTAGCTAATGATTAATTAAAGCAGACACTGGAAGTTCAGATGCATGTCTTTGACCCGTTGCGGTAATTAACACGTTAAATTACATTATTAGTTCATTTAATATGTTATAAGGAATTAATACAATAACTAATAACAATTTAATGATTACTTGATCTATTAATCATGATGAATCTCCATTAGTTTCTGATGCAGTAATCATTAATAAATAGGTTAGTTCACCATTAGTAAAACATTAACTCATGATTATCTGTGCATTAGTTGAGCATGAATTAATGAATATTAGTGCACCCGTATTGTAAAGTGTTACCAAATTATCTTGTTTGTTTTTTCTACTTCAAGAGGCTCTTTAACTTTCTCAGAGGCATCATGTGAGACCTCACTTTCAGCCTTCGCTCCCCACGTGCATCACTGAGCCTTGGCCACCGATGACGCTGTCGCCGGTTCTCCACTGTTCCTTCCTCGGAGCACTTTTGATAGATACTGACCACAGCAGACCTCACTTTAAGCAACATCTTTGGTCTTCTATGACGTTGTTCACAGTAAAGTTAACAAATAGCAACTCCCTAGCAACCACACAGAACACCCTATCAACTGGATAGTTTCGTATAAATGCATCCAAAACACCCTACCACGTATCAATGCACTAAAAACACAAAAAACACAATTGCAACAACATGGCAACGACCTGCAATAGACAAACAACACTCACATTTACTTCGGCAAATGCAAGAATGTTTGTTTGTTCAAAATAACTTACTACATGTGATTTTTAATGCATCACTTCTGAATCTTCGGCACTACGACAAAACTTCCCATGTAGTCTAAAAGGGGTATGACAAAAACACATGTAGTACAGTACATGTACAGTAGAGGGAAATAACAGCAAAGATTGTCCCTCACAGGCAAAACCAGCAAACAACATGTCAAGTAAAGTCAGATTTTTGATTTCATCTCTTTCGTTTTAGTGAATTAAAAACATATGCAACATCTCTGATTTGTGAACTAATGAATCTTATTAGGGATTCACAATATACCGCCACCATATCGGTATCGGCCGATATATATGTTAATTTTAATGTTATCGTTATCGGTCTGATTAGAAAAATTGGCCAATGTATTAAAGACGATGAATAATGTATTATTTAATTAAAACAATTGACTCTTCAGACCCAATTCTTTGAGTGAATCACAAATCATTGACTCTTCGGACACAGTTCTTTTTAGTGACACACAAACGATTGACTCTTAAGACCCAGTTTTTTTAGTGAATCACGAACAATTGACTCTTTGCATCCAGTTCTTTTCAGTGATTCGCAAATGATTGACTCTTATAACCCAGTTTTTTAATGAATCACGAATGATTGACTCTTAGACCCAATTCTTTTTAGTGAATCATAAACGATTGACTCTTCGGACACGGTTCTTTTAGTGAATCACGAATGATTGACTCTTAGCAGCCAGTTCATTTTAGTGAATCAAAAACATCCAAAGCAACATGTAGTCCGAGTCACGAACAATGTAGTTAAAAATACACATATGCAATATTTTTTTGTGTTTTTTTTTTTTTTTTGCAGTGAAGGAATACTCCTAAATATAACAATAGTGCACAAAAAGATTTGTATATGCACGCTCTATGTGAGGGGTCATTGTGTGCACAGTGACGGCACTACGGAGGGGTTAATCATATCCACTAGAGTGAAAACAGTCACCTGAACCCTTCACACACACACACACACACACACGCTGTCCACCCTGAGGGTCTGAGAGGGACCGAAACAAAGTTCATGTCACGCAAAAGTACAGCAGCTCCCACAATGACCTCATAAATCCATAACCTCCCACTCAACCTCTCTCTCTCTTTCTCCTCCTCCTCCTCCTCTTCACATTCCAGTCATTCCTGATCTGTGAGTCCTTAGCGTCTGCTCAGCTCCAATAAACAACTAACACACACAAGCACATTATTACAGGACTTGTGCACACTACAAGACAAACCTGGAGGAAACCATTAAACCATCTCACGCTTAAAATAAAGGCTCCAAAAGGGTGTTTTCACAGTGATGCCTAACTTAAAAAAACAAAACCACCATTTGATTCCCCAAAGTACCTTTTAGTGAACATTTCATTTTTATTATTATGAAATAACATTTTGTCCAATGGAAAGGTTCCATGAATGTTCAAGGCTCTTTAAAGGGTTAGTTCACCCAAAAATTAAATGTCTGTCATTAACTCCTCACCCTAATGTTGTTCCACACCCGTAAGACCTCCGTTCATCTTCACACACAGTTTAAGATATTTTATATTTAGTCCGTATGCAAGTGTATGCACACTATACTGTCCATGTCCAGAAAGGGAATAAAAACATCATCACAGTAGTCCATATGAGACATCAGTGGGTTAATTAGAGTCTCTTGAAGCAGAGAAAATACATTTGGGTCCAAAAATAACAAAAACTACGACTTTATTCAGCATTGTCTTCTCTTCTGGGTTTGTTTTCAATCCTCAAATAAAGATTTGAACGGTCACATGATTTCAGCAGTTTGGCAGTTTGACAAGCGATCCGAATCATTGATCAATACGATTTGAGGATTATTTGAGGATTGAACACAAACGCAGATAGATTTGTGATAGAACCTTTATTTTTTAGACTCTCAGCAAATGGAGACTGTTAAAGTTAAAGACTTTCTTCTCAGATAAAAAAACCCTCTCATTGGCTCATTCTGCAGCGTCAGTTTCAGTTTCTCAAACATCTGTGGAGCGACAGATAGAGAGCGGGCACATCTGTGCGGCAGACGGTCTCCTGAGGGTCAGCGAAGGGCACACTTAGGGTTCACCAATGTGCACTCAGAGTGAGATTTCACTGCGGGGATCTCAAAGAGAGGAAAAAAAACATGAGGAGCCAAGAAAATCAGAGAAAATGATTTTTACTGCTTGTTCAAATTGCTAAATTAAAATGAGCTAAAGCAACACAATTGCTATACATTTTATCCTAGCTTAATTTGACTTAAATTGAAGTTTGCTTAATCCGTTTGTGTTGAGATTAAATTAATGATTTGTGTTGCATTAACATAAACTGGGCGGGGCTTGTTAGTTCCCAGCATGGTTTGCATATGGCTAAATCAAGAGAGTGTAAATGTTGTTATTTTATATGTAAAAGTGTTATTTTACGTATTTTTGAGCAAGATGAGATTGTGTTTAGTGTTTAATATTCAATTGGAATTTTTAGAATAATTTAAATTACCATTGTGGAGAAGAGTGGAGCAATTTCTTAGGCTGTGGACTAAACAACTAATGTTATTACAGCTTTGCAGAAGGGGCTGTTAATATTAAGCATATAAGAAGCTAATGTGTGCTAATACCCAGCAAACATTGGTCCGACGGCAACGTCGTGTCCCTGGCCAAAAATAGTCGCGGTAGGACGGCATGAATCAGTAAAAATGTGTAATACAGAAACATTTCTTAAAAATGTATTCAGATACGTTTGTTCATGTCTACAGTTCTCTGGAGTTGTATGTATAATTATTACTTCGACTTTTAGCTCCGTGTAGTTCAATATACACCCTGTTGTGATTCGGTTGTGAGAGGACGTCACCTGGCGACGTCTTTTACACATGCAATTATAGTCCATCCTGACCCTTATGTTATGAAATCCTTGTGAAATATGCAAAAGCTGTGCTTACCTTATACATTGGTTAATGCTGCAATAATTAATTTAAGTGCATCAAGTAGTATTTAAGAGGTTGTGAATAAGACGTCCACTGACGAGATAGCAGGAAAAAAACAGGAATTATCTTTATGAAATACACAATTTGCATGCAAAATAAATATATTTACTTTATCTCATTTAATTAATTATAATCACAAAGTGCCCATGTGGTTAAGTGATTGTAAAGCTGCATTTTAGTCATTTTTTTCATGTTTTATGTAGGCCTATTCATTATAATTTTTATGTAAAACAGATACATTTCCATTCACCATTTAGGTCTGAGTTGGATGAAGATAGCCAAAACTGTGCTGCCAAGATGTAGTAACAATATATAGTAATAGCGCGTTATAAATAAAATCTATTATTATTAATACATATTGCGATATTACAAAATCCCGCGATAGGATATAATCTCGCGAGATATGCTCTCCCGGAAGGCCGGACGGGACCGTTGAACAACCACGAGGAGAGGAATTGGGGAGTTGTATCGGTATATTATTAAAAATCTACTGTTGGGTAAGTACATGTCACATGCCTGTCCTGTCTTGTGTGCACTTGTGGGTTTTGTTATGTTGAGCATGTGCTCGTGTCCCTGTCAGTTCCCTCCCCCTTGTTATCTGATTATTGGTTAATTTGCCCCACCTGTTCTCCCTCATTATCTGCCTTGTTTGTTCCCTTTATAATCTCCTTGTGTTTGTCAGTCTGTGTTGGATCCTTGTGTATGTTATGTCTGCGTCTTCCGGTTCCCCGTGATTTCTCTGTTGGTATGTTTTTGAGTTATGTTACAGTCCTGATTATGTGTTTTTCCCCCTCGTGGGTTTTTGTGTTGAGTTTATGTTTTATTTTATAATAAATTATAATTTTCTCACTGCACTTGAGTCCTCGCACCAATTTCCTGTTTCCTCGTGTCCGTGACGTAACAGAAGGATCCAACCACTTGAGGACTCAGCAGGACTTGTTTTTTTTTTGTTGTTTTTGTTTTTGTTTTTTCTCCCGGTATCCTCCTATGGAGTGGGAGAAGAACCTGCGGGTAATGCGTTACCTGAACTCCCGGTACATCCGTCAACAGGGGACGGATGTGCAACAGTTCGCAGGCAGGTTCCTCAGGGAGGTGGACCATTTTAGACTCAATGAGGCAGAGTGGAAGGAAGCTTTTAATCTCTGCCTCGACATGCCCCTCTCTCCGGAGGTAATGGATAGTATGGGGAGTCTGGGATTCTGGGAATTCATCAACCGCCTGGGCCCCAGTCCTTCCATGGTCCCAGTGCCGGCGGATCATATGCTGGTGGTCCCAGTACCGGCGGATCGTGTTCCGGTGGTCACGATTCCGGCGGATCGTATTCCGGTGGTCCCAGTACCGGCGGATCGTGTTCCAGTGGTCCTGAAACGGAGGAGGAGAAGGAAGTCTCCCTCCGTGCCTTTTCCGGTGGTCCAAGTTTCAGTGGTCCCTGTGCCGGTGGTCCCTGTGCCGGTGGTCCCAGTGCCGGCGGATCGTGTTCCGGTGGTCCCAATGCTGGCGGATATTATTCCGGTGGTCCCAGTGCCGGCGGATCATGTTCCAGTGGTCCCAGTGCCGGCGGATCGTATTCCGGTGGTCCCAGTGCCGGCGGATCGTGTTCCGGTGGTCCCTGTGCTGGTGGATCGTGCTCCGGTGGTCCCTGTGCCGGTGGATCGTGCTCCGGTGGTCCCTGTGCCGGTGGATCGTGTTCCGGTGGTCCCTGTGCCGGTGGATCGTGTTCCGGTGGTCCCTGTGCCGGTGGATCATGTTCCGGTGGTCCCTGTGCCGGTGGATCGTGTTCCGGTGGTCCCTGTGCCGGTGGATCGTGTTCCGGTGGTCCCTGTGCCGGTGGACTCCGTTCCGGTGGTCCCGAGTCCGGAAACGGCCTGGAGGTCTGTGATGGGATGCTTTGTGGTGGCAGTCCTGCATGCGTGGAAGGAGCACAGGGCTTTATCCGAAGCCCCGGAGGCAGTTCCGGTGGTCCCAGTTCCGGTGGATCGTGTGCCGGTGGTCTCAGTTCCGGCGGATCGTGTTCCGGTGGTCCCTGTGCCGGTGGATCGTGTTCCGGTGGTCCCAGTTCTGGCAGATCATGTTCCGGTGGTCCCAATGCCAGCAGATCGTATTCCGGTGGTCCCAGTGCCGGTGGATACTGCTGGACTGGAGAAGTTTCCCCAACACCCTGCCTGCGCCGCTGAGGCGCCCTGCTCTCCCTGCGCCGCTGAGGCGCCCTGCTCTCCCTGCGCCGCTGAGGCGCCCTGCTCTCCCTGCGCCGCTGAGGCGCCCTGCTCTCCCTGCGCCGCTGAGGCGCCCTGCTCTCCCTGCGCCGCTGAGGCGCCCTGCTCTCCCTGCGCCGCTGAGGCGCCCTGCTCTCCGTGCGCCGCTGAGGCGCCCTGCTCTCCGTGCGCCGCTGAGGCGCCCTGCTCTCCGTACGCCGCTGAGGCGTCCTGCTCTCCGTGCGCCGCTGAGGCGTCCTGCTCTCCGTGCGCCGCTGAGGCGTCCTGCTCGCCGTGCGCCGCTGAGGCGTCCTGCTCTCCGTGCGCCGCTGAGGCGTCCTGCTCTCCGTGCGCCGCTGAGGCGTCCTGCTCTCCGTGCGCCGCTGAGGCGTCCTGCTCGCCGTGCGCCGCTGAGGCGTCCTGCTCTCCGTGCGCCGCTGAGGCGTCCTGCTCTCCGTGCGCCGCTGAGGCGTCCTGCTCTCCGTGCGCCGCTGAGGCGTCCTGCTCTCACCGCGCCGCTGAGGCGTCCTGCTCTCACCGCGCCTCCCTGGCGCCCCCTGCACTCACCGCGCCTCTCTGGCGCCCTGCTCTCACTGCGCCTCCCTGGCGCCCCCTGCACTCACCGCGCCTCTCTGGCGCCCTGCTCTCACTGCGCCTCCCTGGCGCCCCCTGCACTCACCGCGCCTCTCTGGCGCCCTGCTCTCACCGCGCCTCCCTGGCGCCCCCTGCACTCACCGCGCCTCTCTGGCGCCCTGCTCTCACTGCGCCTCCCTGGCGCCCTGCGCTACCCGCACTGCCCTGGCTGCCTGAACTCTATGGGCCGCCCCGGCCGCTTGAACTTGGTGGGCCTCCCGAACTCGGTGGGCCGCCCTGGCCATTCGAACTTTGTGGGCCACCATGGCCTCCTGAACTTTTTGTTTTCCTCGTTCCTCCCTTGTTTACCCCTCCCTTGTCTGTACCTTCTTTGTCTGTCCCTCCCGTGCCCCCCTGGTCTGTCCCTCCCGTGCCCCCCTGGTCTGTCCCTCCCGTGCCCCCCTGGTCTGTCCCTCCCGTCCCTCCCTGGTCTGTCCCTCCCGTCCCTCCCTGGTCTGTCCCTCCCGTCCCTCCCTGGTCTGTCCCTCCCGTCCCTCCCTGGTCTGTCCCTCCCGTCCCTCCCTGGTCTGTCCCTCCCGTCCCGCCCGGGTCTGTCCCTCCCGTCCCTAGTGGAGCGTCTGGTAGCCGCTCCTTAAGGAGGGGGTAATGTCACATGCCTGTCCTGTCTTGTGTGCACTTGTGGGTTTTGTTATGTTGAGCATGTGCTCGTGTCCCTGTCAGTTCCCTCCCCCTTGTTATCTGATTATTGGTTAATTTGCCCCACCTGTTCTCCCTCATTATCTGCCTTGTTTGTTCCCTTTATAATCTCCTTGTGTTTGTCAGTCTGTGTTGGATCCTTGTGTATGTTATGTCTGCGTCTTCCGGTTCCCCGTGATTTCTCTGTTGGTATGTTTTTGAGTTATGTTACAGTCCTGATTATGTGTTTTTCCCCCTCGTGGGTTTTTGTGTTGAGTTTATGTTTTATTTTATAATAAATTATAATTTTCTCACTGCACTTGAGTCCTCGCACCAATTTCCTGTTTCCTCGTGTCCGTGACGTAACAGTACATTTTGTATTATTTGATTAACATGCTTGAGTTTTACTTGTTTGACACGAATGAAATGGAAGAAATGATGCTACATTGTCAACTGAAATGTACTGAGTTTGGCCAAGTAGAAAAGTTATTTCGAACATATAAATAGAAAGTATGTTAAATGATACCGTCAAAATTATTACTGTAACTTATTAATGTATCCTTTATATGATGTAATTTGGGCCATATGCCAATCAAAAAAATATATTGTTCCTTAATATAATTTTTATTGGTAACATTTATCTATTTAAGGGACATCTCAGCCCACCTGTCTTTCACTTTCTCACAGACACAAACCTAGTTAAGGGTCTTTCTCACAGACACACACCTAAGTTTTTTTTTTAGGGCAGCACAGTGGTATTGAAGAGGGAGCGGACAGATGCTGATCCCCCAACTGATGGATCCATCTAACACCCATTTAAAGCAGAACATCTTTTATACAATAAAATAAAATGTAATGCTTTTATGTGTTTGTTTTTATTATTATATCATTTTACTTATTTTTATTGATTTTTGTCATTTTCCCATGTAGCACTTTTGAGATTCTTCGGAATGAAGTGCGTTATAAATAAAATGTATTATTATTATTATTATTATTATTATTATTATTATTATTATTATTATTTTTATTATACATGTTGTTCCATTGTTTTTTTATTTTGCTGTACTCCATTAAGCTATTTTGAGAATACATGCATGTAATTTACCTCACATTTTCCCTTTTATTTATTAAAAATAAGATATATATTCTCTTCCCTCAGATGCTGTGAAGAGGTGGAACCCGAATGCTCCAGACTCTGAGATTGATGCAGTGATGGAGGAACACCTGAAGCCCTATACAGGAAGAGCTGGGGTGGTGCTTACAAAAATGAGCCAAAACACTTTAATGTGTTTAAGCCAGGGATAGTTCTCCCAAAAATGAAAATTCATTGTTATCCCTTTCAATGTTCTGCTGTACACAACTATATTTGGAAGCCAGTTTGTAACCAAGCAGATATAACCTCCCATTAACTAACATTATATTATTTGCCTACTTTAGTAGTTAATGTGTTGAGATCTGTTCGGTTACAAACGTTCTTCCAAATATCTTTGTGTTCAGCAGAACATAGAAAGGTATACAGGTTTGAAACATGACAGAATTTTCATTTTTGGGTGAACTATCCCTTTATATAGGCAGTAACACTTTACAATAAGGTTGTATCAGTTAACATTAGTTAATGCATTAGTTAACATGAAACGAGCGATACATTTGTTACTGTGTATTTGTTCATCTTTGTTAACGTTAGTTAATAAAAATACAGCTGTTCATGTTAGTTCACAGTGCATTAACTAATGTTAACAAGATTTTAATAATGCATCAGTAAATGTTGAAATTAACAAAAATAAAGAAATGCTTTATAAGTGCAGTTCATTATTAGTTAATGTTAACTTTGAACCTTATTGTTAAATGTTATCTTAAAGGCTAATAATTCAGTATTTTGAATTTGGTGTTTTAGTTTGGTTAACAGATGTTAAACAATGATGAAAAATAAAAAAAGAGGAAAAGTTGTGGCTGTTCAAAACAATAAAATGTTGTGGTAAATCAGAACATGCTGTTTTTTTTTTTGCTTATGTCCTCAATGTGTTCTTGTTTGTGATGCACGTGATTAAAACGTTGTATGGAGGTTCAGGTCTGACTGGACCTATTTTGGACCTTTTTTGAACCTTGTCAAGATGTGTTAAACCTCACGCCATAACTGATTGCCTTTCACGATGTTACACAATGGGTGTGTAATTATTTTATATATGCAGGCTTATAAATACACGTAAATTATGTAGCAACGCATTTAAACAGCCAGAAGACGTCGCATTTAGACGTCCAGGGACGCGCAGAAGAGACGTGCAGTTCACGGCCAGATGACGTCAAAGACGTCGATTCAACTTTCATTTTGGAACTATTTTTCAACCGGGACGGGACGTGTAGGATTGACGTCTTTTCAACGGTCATTAAACGTCCAAATGTTTGCTGGGTACTAGCTAAAGGTTTGCCAAGTAGCTAGTGCAGTATTATAATTGAGGTGTTGCTTCCCGAGAGGAAGCTTGTTGTAGTCTACCAGCCGCTTGTAGTCCTAAAAAAGCGATTTCTTTCGCACAAAAAATTGCCCTTTGCTTTGAGCGTCATAATTTTGCAGATGTTGTTATGCTTAGACAGCAACACTACACTCTTAGAAAAAGGCTTCATTGAGGTTCTATATAGAACCATAGGGTTCTTTACTCAAATGCTAAAAAGGTTCTACAATGACAAGAAAGAACCCTTTTGGCACAAAGGTTCTTTAGGCTATTATTCTTTTATGTATTACATTATTCAGCAACTTTTGTAATTAAAGGGGGGTGAAACACTCAGTTTCAGTCAATCTCATGTCAATCTTGAGTACCTATAGAGTAGTATTGCATCCTTCATATCTCCGAAAAGTCTTTAGTTTTATTATATTTATAAAAGAAATATGGGCTGTACCGAGTCTTTCCGGAAAAAAACGAGTGCCTGGAGGCGTATCGTGTGGGCGGAGCTAAAGAATGACGAATGCGAACAAAGCGGTGACGTCCTCAAGCGTGGAGAAGCCCATCGCTATCGATCTCAGCTATAGATATATGATCCAGCATCAGATCCGGAGGCTGAAATAAATTGAACAGGAGAAACAGCAGCATCAGGATGTCCGTCTCTGTGGTATGGACTGTATTTAGGGGCCTGTCAACATTTGTGTGTCTTTACTTGCAGTTTATGAGGACATGATTCGGTTTATGGACTATTGTATGCGACTAAACCTTAGCAGTAGCAAGCAAAACGGTTTTGCACGTCAGACTAGTGTAACGTTATACAGAGAACAACAATGGAGTCCGTTAGCGCATTTGAATGACGAAGCACGCGATCGTGTCGTTTACTGATGTTTACTCACGGGACGATCGCCAACAGCACAGACATTTGAAGCAGTTTTACTCACCGGCTGCTTCCAAAGCAGGACCGAACCTTTATCGCTGGGACCGCTCCGTCAAAAACACACTTCTTTGGTATGATTTGGTGAAGTCCTGACAGCAGTGGCGTGGAGATCCACTTTGCGACGCGACTGAAGCGATGTTGTGAAGCTTCTCGTCATTTCTGCGTTCAAATCGGTTCAAATGCAGCGCTGCCTTCCCGGAATACTGTGCTGAAGCGTTGAAGTCGCTCGACGTCACCCACAGGAATAAAGTGGAGCGCGGCGCGGACTATAGCGACGACTGGATCTGCAGCTGAGCGAGTGTTTATGGGCGTGCATTTCCTCTCTCGCTCTAGTCACGCGCGCGCGCACCCTACCGGGAGAAGAGCCCGTACGGCCCATACAAGGACCTTCCGCTCTATCGAAGTCAAGCCGACCCATACTCGAAAAAAACTCTCCGAAACTTGTGAGAAACCGGAAGGAGTATTTTTGACACAGAAATACTCCATCAAACGTCCAACATTAGTTTTTGAAACTTTGTCTATGTTTAGGATGGGAATCCAAGTCTTTAACAGTGTAAAAAGCTCAGTATGCGTGAAACAGCATTCCCCCCCCCCCCCCCCCCCCCCCAAATGATTGTTTATTAAACTGTTGTAGTAACTTAATTTCACATTTTAATCATGCATAAAAACTGAAATGTCTTATAACTCTTCATAATATTGATTAACTAGGCAAAGCAAGGCCATTTTATTTGTACACTCTAAAAAATTCTGTGTAAAAAACAACCCAATGTTGGGTCAAATATGGACTATCCCAGCAGTTGGGTTGTTTTAACCCAGCGACTGGGTTGTCTTAAGCAAATATTTAACCCAACCGTGGAATTAAAACAACCCAATCGCTGGGTTAAAACAACCCAACTGCTGGGTTAGTCCATATTTGACCCAACATTGGGTTAAAAAAACCCAACATTTTTTAAAGTGTATAGCACATTTTCATACACAATGGCAATTCAAAGTGCTTTACATATAGAAATTAATTAAAATAGTGATAACATAAGCAAAAGAAATTAGAAAAATGCATAGTAAATACAAATAGAAAAATAAATAAATAGATATAATGGTGGTGAGTAATAACATAAAATTATGGTGAGTATATATAAAATATATATAAATTTTCTAACCCCCATATCTTGAATTTTGTGACAATTAACATGCATTCATAAATGCATTTGAATACACTGAATAATATATAATACAGAAAGGACAAAACAAATGATAATGAATGAACCCCTAAAAGGGTCTATATAGAAGCTTTTTCCCGTTTACAAAGAACCCTAAAGGGCTCTTTTGATTTGATTGTGTTCTATATAGAACCTTTTAGGGGTTCCAAATAAGTAGCGCCGATAGAACCTTGTGAGGCTCTATGTAGAACCCTTTTCTTCTAAGAGTGTACACACCAACTAAAGTTAAAAAAAATAAAAAATTGAAATCATAATCAACCACTCCTTTAAGAGTGAAAGCCGAGTTGGCCGGTGTGTGAGTATGTGTGTGTGTGTGTGTGTGTGTGTGTGTGTGTGTGTGTGTGTGTGTGTGTGTATGTGTGCATGTGTGTCTGCATGTGTGTGTGTGAGACTGATAAGCCTCCTCAGTGTCCTGCACTGATGACCTCTGAGGGGCCACGACCCCGCGGTGACCTTAGCAAAACAAAGAGAGGGAGTGATCTTCAACAGAGCAGCACAAAACACACACTGACTCACTGACAGCACTCAGAGACCTCAGACGTGAAGCAGCCTCTGACGGGCCTGTGAAAACTCAAGCCTAGGTGAGGGACGGGGCGCTTTTCCATCTGTTTGACACCAGGGCAGGCTAATGAACATCTACAGCACATCTCAGCACACACACTCACTCCTTTTCTACAGTCTTTTACCGTTAAAATCTCGATCATTTTTTACAGTGCACACACATGCATGAACTGTATTTAAGAAATTGTAATATTTTTATTTTAAAAAAAAATAATAATATTTATAGGCCTATATAAGATAAATTCTATATAAATTATACATATTTATTAAATATTACATGCATGTATATATAAATACACACACATGCATGTATATATTTAATACATATTTATGTATATACTTTATATAGAATTTATCTTATATATAAATATAATTTTTTTGAATAAAGATATAACATATTTTATTAAATACAAAAACACGTTCCGGTCATATTTCAAAATTAAATAATATATAAAAATGTTCAGTTGAATTTTTTCATTTAAATTATTTAAGTTTTCAATCCCATTACCTTATTATTTTTGATATTTTTTTATTTTTATTTCTGTGGTTCTGTGTTATCACTACAATGACGCTTTATTTAAATCAGTAAAAAATGAATTTAACAACAAAAACTAAGGTACACTGTAAACAATTATATGTTATGACAACATGTTTTTACATTGTTTTAACTCATCAAAATAAGTTAAGAAATGTTAAACTTTCTTTATTAGTTATATAACATATAACTCATTTTTAAAGTCAGTTTAACATAATTTAAGTTGAAATAACTTAAACATCCAAGTCGATTGTACTGCAAAAAGTCAAAATTTGCCTTTTTTTACAGTGCATGTAGGATCTTTTTTTTTTTTTTTTTTTTTTTTTTGCAAGATCAAGAAAATAATACTTTTATTTCTGCAAGGATGCATAAAACTGCTAAAAAATGATAATAAAAATGTTACAAATTATTTATATTTCTAATAAATGCTGTTCTTTTGAACTTTATGTTCATCAATCCTGAAAAATAAAATGCACCACAGTTTCCACAAAATTATTGTTTTCAAGCATTGATAATAATAATAATAAATGTTTCTTGAGCATCAAATCATGAGAATAATTTCTGAAGGATCATGTGACACTGAGACTGGAGAACTATATATAGTATATTTTTAAGCTGTAATTTATTCCTGTGATCAAATTTATCATGAATTTATCATCATTTCTCCAGTATTCACATATATATAATATTGTGAAATATTATTACAATTTAAAATAAGTGTTATATAATATATATATATATATATATATATATATATATATATATATATATATATATATATATATATATAAATATATATATATATATATATATATATATATATATATATATATATATATATATATATATATATATATATATATATATATATATATATATATATATACTGTATTTTTGATCAAATAAAGGCAGCCTTGGTGAGCAGAAGAAACTTATTTCAAAGATATTAAAAATCCTACAGACCACAAACTTTCAAACTGTAGTGTTAATATACTTTAATTACATTACAGTAAGGAGAAAGAGATTTTTTTCTCATTACAATAATACTAATTTGTGTGAAAATAGTGAAAAATCATGGTTAGGAAATGTCCAACGCTTGATTTATTTAAAAGCTGACTTTGCATCCTCACAAATCCACGACTCGTAAGCCAAAATGCACAAATGTTTGCCAACATGTGATTTCTGAGAGTCACACAGCCGGGATTTCTCCTTCTACAGCACCCATCCCATATTCCTCCACAAAAATGTCCATTTAACGACAAGTCCTGATTTTTTGAACAACTTCTGAACAGGTGGAGAAGTGCTCCATTATGTGGGTACTTATCTTGCGACGAGATGCTTGGGAGCCATTAAACCATGGCAAATGTATTTCTTTCAGCGGCTGTGTGTAATTTACGGGTCGGGAGAGTGGAATGCATTACGGTACAGTGACGACCAAAGCCAAGAAATGTTTTCTTTGGCAAAGCCTGTTGAGTTTTCACCCGGCCGGCACACCAAAAACCAAACAAACCTAAGTGCGCTGGTACGCTTAGCTGGATAATAACTCTGATGTGCGACACACGTAACAGCCAGTGAGTTTCCGTGCAAATAACACCAATACAGAAGAAGGGATGGCGGTGGAGGAATTTTATTAAACCTCTGGAAAAAGGTCACGAGTGCATTGTGGGAATACTGGTCATTCTTTCACCGCTCAGCACTGTAGATTGTCGCTATTTGCGTGATTATCTGAAATTGCTGGGCCAAATGCAGCCATGAAAGAAGCTCTATCTGATTTTGGCCTATCACTGCTGGGTTGAGGTTTGTCTTATAGCTCGAGACATTATAAATCTTTGGCTCTGCTTCCTGACCTCAGGAACACTGGGAGCACGCGCTTTCCTCAACTACAGAAACTTATATAGTGTCGGACTAACACTTTACAGCCTTCTTTGAATCTAAAGTCTTTTAAACTGAACCCTGCATCATCTAACCTGGATAAAGCACATTTGACACTTGTAAATGTTTCGCAACAGACAACCAAACAAAAACTGCATCAGTGTTAATCTCATTAAACATTCAGATTGATTCAGAGGCAGCTTTTTATCAATTAAATAAATAGCTCATAAATGATGTAAAATTCTCATTCTAAACCTGTACGAGTTTTTTTAAGAATCATTTTTCTATTTCCATGCAAAAACATTTTAAAACACGAGTAAAAAATAAATGGTTTAAAGATATCAGTTTATGTTTTTTAATTACAAAATAAAATATTGATTCATTTATTTTATAGATTCATTTCATATGTTAAATATATTTTAATATTTAATATTTTAATAAATAAATTTGTTAAACTTGATTTATAGATTTTTTTCAAATAAAAATAGATTAATACATACATTAATACAATTAATAATAATAAAATTAACTATTATTAATTGTATTATTTAATTTTATTATTTTTAACTTGTGTGTGTGTGTGTGTGTGTGTGTGTGTGTGTGTGTGTGTGTGTGTGTGTGTGTGTGTGTGTGTGTGTGTGTGTGTGTGTGTGTGTGTGTGTGTGTGTGTGTGTGTGTGTGTGTGTGTGTGTGTGGTGTGTGTGTGTGTGTGTGAGCGTGTGTAAATGATTATATAATTTTTGATTAAAGAATATGATTAAATAATATTTGTATTAAATTATGAATATTAATTTATTCAGAATGTAATATATAATTATATTTAATAATATATATTTTAAATTCATTACAATTTGTTAAGTTTGGTTTATTCAAAAATATTTGATTATATATATATATATATATATATATATATATATATATATATATATATATATATATATATATATATATATTTAATATATATATTATATATAATATATATATTATATATATATATATATATATATATATATATATATATATATATATATATTAATAATATTACATTCATTACAATTAATTCAAATTCAAATTTAACGATACAAATTTTGCCATATGATGGCTTTGTATGTGTGAGGAAACAAATTTGAAGGCTTTGAATGCCATGAGCCAAAGAAATTAATGTCAATTTTAATTTTGGTGTGAACTATCCCGTTCGCAGCTTGACCGGTTGAGAGGTGATGAGTATTGATGGATTACGCATGATGAGTGATTTGTCTGAGCCGATAGTGGCTGATGCTGAGCTCGATGTAATCCTAGTGTTAATACTATCAGGAGGAGAGAGAGCCCCCCCCCCCCCCCCCTCTCTCTCTCTCTCTCTCTCTCTCTCTCTCTCTCTCTCTCTCTCTCTCTCTCTCTCTCTCTCTCTCTCCCTCTCTCTCTGCTGTAAATCCAGTCATGTCTGTGTGCTTGAGAAGAAGCAGCTGGAGGTGAACTGAAAGGCAACACACACACAAACTCACTCAACAGGGTCGTAAGCGGGGGCCGCAGAAACAGGTGCAAACCGCAGCGCTCTGTCACCCCCTCTTTGTGTTTATTTGTCCCTCTCCGTCGCACATGCTCAAAGGGTAAACGTCCATTCTCGTGTCGGGTTACACCCTCTCTGCCTTGAACTCGGAGCTCTGGACGCCCATAGCGTGCCATTCCGGACGCGCTTTGCCGCTCCCAAACTACCGGCCCCAACCCTTGGACTGATAGATCCACCCCAGATGCCCCCTTTTGCCCCCTACGACCCCCCCTCACCACCTCTGCAGCGATATTGACACGGCTTTATGAAGCTACAGCTGATCGGAAGATGACAGACAAACATCCTCTCGCTTTCATTCTCATCCAGCGTTCGGTCCAAATCAACCTGCACCAACCCATCATCGGGTCGTTTTTTGCCATCAACATGTCTGCATCAGACAGACAGACAGACAGACAGACAGACATTTATAGTCAAAACACACATTGGCTACAGGCTATTTATCGCGATGCATATACAGATTAGTGCCGCACAACTAATTGAAACAAATAAATTAAAAAGTAAATATATATCATATAGTAAATAATACATATCTGTATAATGGACAAGCAACAAAAAAACTTGTTTTGTCAGAAAGAAATGTAAAAATGTTTTGCTTGTCCAACCAATTAATCAACCAACCCAATCAACCTATTAATTAACAAATTAACCAACCAAATAAACCAACCCAATCAACTAATCAATCAACCTATTAATTAACAAATTAACCAACCAAATCAACCAACCAACCAACCCAACCAACAAAATCAACCAACAAATCAATCAACCAACCAACCAACAAACCAACCCAATTAATCAACTCAATCCACCAAACCAATCAACCAACCAGTCAATCAACCAACCAACCAACCAACCAACCAACCCGATCAACCAATCAATCAACCAACCCAATCAACCCAACGAACCAACCAACCCAACTAACCGATCAACCAACCAATCAACCAACAAACCGATCAACCAATCAACCAACCAGTCAACCAACCCAATCAACCCAACGAACCAACCAACCAGTCAATCAACCAACCAACCCAATCAATCAACTAAATCCACCAAACCAATCAACCAACCAGTCAATCAACCAACCAACCCAATCAATCAACTAAATCCACCAAACCAATCAACCAACCAGTCAATCAACCAACCAACCCAATCAATCAACTAAATCCACCAAACCAATCAACCAACCAACCAGTCAATCAACCAACCCAATCAATCAACTAATTCCACCAAACCAATCAACCAACAAATCAATAAACCAACCAACTAAATCCACCAAACCAATTAATCAACCAACCAACAAACTAACTCAACCAACCCAACTCAACCAACCAAATCCACCAAACCAATCAACCAACCAACAAACCCGATCAACCAATTAATCAACACACCCAATCAACCCAACCAACAAACCAACCAACCAATCAACCAACCAATCAACCCAACTCAACCAAACCAAATCCACAAACCATCCCAAATAACCAATCAATCAACCCAATCTATTACACCAACCAACCCATTCAAACAAACAAACAAACAAACCGATCAACCAATCATTCAAACAACCAACCAACCCAACCAACCAATCAACCCAACCAACCAACCAAACAACCCAATCAACCCAACCAAACCAATCCACCAAGCCTACTAATACAATCAATCAACCAACCAATCTTTCAGTCAGTATTGGTGCAGAAATCTCATCAAAATCCCAGATTGGCTGCAGAGAAAATGCAGAGAGGCAAAAGGGGAGGGGCATACCGTACATCTTGCCCTCATCGGAGAGAATGATCTTGCGTCGACCACAGGGTGGATAAATCGCCAGTGCCTCTTGAAAGCTCTGCTCAATATCCGGACTCCACACGCCCTCTGCATCATTCTCCAGAGGCTTATCCAACCCCTCGCTCAGCTCCTCGCTAGCGCCCCCCGGAGAGGACGCTGATACCCACTCGGACGACAGGATGGTGGTGGGAGAGAACAAAACACCCTAGTGGATCCTGGCAGGAATGACAGGGCGGGTGAGGCTCCGTGGTGGGCAAATTAAGTGCTTTCCCAGATCCGGAACCGGGCAGAAGCTCAATCCTACAGAGGGAACATGTTTAGTTGCATTAGAGCTCAAATCTTACAATTCAAATATTTAATTTGTATTAGACGGCTGAGAGCATTGATAATTTTTAAAGAGTTCAATCCAATTCTTTACATTAGTCTACCTTCATTTTACTGAAGTCCAACTTAAATATGTACATTTTTCCCAAATAATTTTTGAATTACCTATAAGTAAAAACCTCATTTTCAAACATAATATTGCTTAAAAGTAAATGTTTTCTCTGACAACGCAATAGTTAAATTATAGCTAAAATTAACAAAAACATATGTAAGGGATAATGTACACCCAGCTGGCTGTTATAGCAGAATAAACCGCGACAGAGTGATCAGGACCCCGACGCGAAGCGGAGGCGCAAAGCGAACCGGCTGGGTGTACATTATCCCGCTTATAACACGGCTACTCAAATAAATTAGACACAAAATATTGTCTTTAAATTAAATATTTTATTAGCTCTTACGCAAACTGCTTTAAGCCTTTATCTATTGCTGCTAAATGTTGAAAATGAATGCTGAAAGGGTTAGTTCACCCAAAAATGAAACCAAGCCTATGATTTATTCACCCTCAAGTTATCGTAGGTGTTTATGACATTCTTCTTTAAGACAAATACAATCAGAGTTATATTTAAAAAGTCCAGGCTAACGTTAATCCCAGCAGTTGTTGCTGTTTTTGAAGTCCATAAAAAATGAATGTCATTTAGGGAACGTCAAATAACGTGCTCCACACGACTCCGATGGGTTAATAGAGCCTTCTGATTCAAATCGATGCGTTTGTGTAAGAAAAATATACATATATAAAACTTTATAAAGGAAACCCGCCTTGAAGTCTTACATTGTAGCCGTGGCTGTTTAAGCCACAAGCAGGCGCCAGCGTTAAGCATAGAAGTAGAACCGGTCAAGATAACTCGTAGTACCCGGATGAGCGGTTGTTATCTGGAAATAACATACCGCTGGAATGCGCGATTGACCAATCAGAATCAAGTATTTCACAGAGCCGTGTAATAAAGTTTAATAACAGTAGGTGGCGCTGTCACCACATTTGCTTAATATTCTTGTGGCTATGTAGCACACAAAAGTTTATCTGGACAAATGGTGCTGAACGCCAGAAATTCATGAAGACGGCAAAAAATAAGGTCAGGTCATTATCTTACTACTGCTTTCACATATTAACATGAGACTTTGTATTTATGGACAAACATTTTTTACAGCAAAATAACGAAACTGGTGTTAAAACATCAAACATTCAGTAAGGGACTTTTGTGTGACTTTGTGAAACTTTTGTGGGAGTAGAAGCATAAAAAGGGGTGTGTGAATCCATTAAAAATGCTACATATTGTATGCCAAAAATATTACATATTGTGCCTTTAATTTATTCTCAGAAGATTCAATGAAAAAAATATAGCTGTGATTACTGGGGTTCAAGCGGTTTAAGGCACTTAAGCCAATGTTTTAATTTAGCAAGCATGTAACCACTTAGATTATAGATGGGAAATATAATTTACAGCCAATACAGGGAATTAACTAAGGAAATATGTTTTTAAAATCACCCATGGTCTGATCTCCATAAAAGTTTGCGTGCTTGTTTAGAATCATATGTCGCATGTGCTCACCTATTTTCATGATGTTCTGAGTTTTCGATTAGAAGTTTAGGCTTTTGCATGCACTTGGCCACACTCATTTACTAAAAGACCCAGTTATAGCTATCCAAAGGGTAAAGTTCAGAGTCCAGAGAATTGTACTGCATTGGTTTTACTGAGGTTCAGCTAAGAAAAACCTAGAACTAGTCCGCAAAAGTAGGTTTTTTTTACATAGTCGCAAATATTTAATGAACGATTTGATTGACAACCGTGGATTTTCAGGCCAATTGTTCAGAATGAGGAGATCTAACATATGATTTGAGATATTATATTGTGTGTGTGTGTGTGTGTGTGTGTGTGTGTGTGTGTGTGTGTGTGTGTGCGTGTGTGTGTGTGTGTGTGTGTGTGTGTGTGTGTGTGTGTGTGTGTGTGTGTGTGTGTGTGTGTGTGTGTGTGTGTAACTTTGCGTAAAATTCAATCGTTTACACACTCCAGGTGCCGATTTCTTTCATGAGTCAAACAGGCCCACCAAGTTTCGTTCTGATCAGCCTCTATTAAACTTGTCTAATAGGTGCTCAAACATCATTGCCCGATGTTTGAGACACACATATGCCCTCATAAACAGTCATGGCACCTTTGGGCAAGTCTTTGGACGAAGACACTGCATGCCAATTTTCAAGTATCTCAGACTAGCGGTTGCGTTGTTTTAGCTATTTTCAAGTTTTGTTCCTGTTGTAGCGCCCCCTAGTGGCCAAACTGCAAGATTTCTTTATTTGACCTCAGATTGAGCTCAATAACATGTGTACCAAATTTGGTGAGAATATTTAGTTCTGTTCAAGAGTTATAGGCATTTTAGTAAAAGTGTCCCCGCCCACATCAAACATTTTGGCGCCTCTTAGCGGCCGTGAATATAAATTTCTATTTTTTTTATTATTAATAATTCATATTTTCTCTCCAGAGAATATTTTGAAAAACCTAGGACTTGTTCGCAAAATTATAGGTTCTGGACCAAATTCAAAATGGCGGAAAAAATGAATGGTGAAAACAACTTGTTTGTCTCTAGCTTTTTCATGATTTTGATCGCTGAAGCGCCCCCTATTGGCCAACCTATTTCTAAATTGAGACCTACCATCAGACCAAGTTTCGAGTCTCTAGACCTTACGGTTTAGTCTGCACGATCAGTTTGATTTACAGTCAGGTAAGAGGCGAAACCTCAGTCATCAGCATTATCAGAAAGCTCCCAAGACTTCATAATCCCACTTGGAAAAAACGGCTTGGTTCGGAAATCACATTACTAGGGGACGCAGAGTGACCCCACATCAGTCTAGTAACCTGCAGCCAGTCACAGATATTTAAAGAGACCTGATCAGGGCTCACTCAAATTAAAACACACGCTTTGCTTTCTGTCATTTCCACTTCATGAGTTTAACAGAGACATCCGTGTTAACCCGGAGTGCAAAACTTTTAAAGCATGTTGTCAAAAAAGCCTGAAGGTCTTGATTAGTGGGATCAGGTGTTTAGGGTTGAAGCTAAAGTCTGCTAGCCTAGAAATCTAGACGCACCCTAGCGGCAGCAAATCTAATCTGCTGCGAGTGTCACATCGTGCATAGAGTCAGTGGGTGGGACTTACGCCCGTTTCACACATACTCCGTCTGCAGTGCGTGTGCGTTGCGTATTTTTTTCCGTACCCATGTTAACGGATGACAGCTTTCACACTGCACGCGGATGCAGTCCGTCAGTCCGTTCCAGGAGCGTTGCGTCTGCAGCAGTGCACGGATCGTTTTGGTACCGAGTCTATTTTTTGCTGCGCTGCGCTGCGTTGCGTTGCTGCATTAAAGTGATAGAACATTGTTCGCATTAAAATAAACATGTACTGACGCGAAAGTCTAGTAATTACAACACGGATGCATATCATTTAAAATATACTCTTGTTTCAAAGTCAACACATGGCTTTTTTTCTCAAGTAAAGCAACAAAACGACACCTTATCTGGCATTTAGGTTAAAAAAAAATGTGCCGTAATGGAGAGCACTCGTACTTTCTTGGAGGTGAAATGCAAAGTTATTTTTGACCTGCAGGATTTCTTTTCAAAGGGTTTAAAAACGAAAGAAAAGACGAGAGTCGGCTGTTTTTGAATAGCCTATTCTAAGTTTCTAATTTAAAATGTTTATGATTTTAGGCTATAACCTATGTTTAAATGTTTTGCCTTTTGTGTGAGCTAAATCTAAAGAATATTTATATATAAATATGAATTAATGAATTGAAAAAAATGTTGTTTAAATGTAGGCTTGTAGCCTACGTTAACCTGTCTACTCAGAAAGATTAAACAAAGAGAATTGCAATTCTGATGAGCTATGATCAGTAACAACTTCTGGATTTTAAATTAAAAAATCATTAATAAATGCTGTGTTTGTGGTATGTAAAAGCGGATCAGTTGCGGACTGCAAACGCAGCATATGTGAAAGGACTACAGGGTGTGGGGCTCCTGCAACGCATACGCAACGCAACACGCACCGCACACGCACTGCAGACGGAGTATGTGTGAAACGGGCGTTAACATAACGACGGCCGAGTTGCGCTTGCGTGCTTCTAGTAACACAGAAACTGGCGAACGGCGGTCTTTCGAATCAGCTCTGACCGCGACTCTGGAAGACTTGGGGCCCTATTTTAACGATCTGAAACGCGAGTGTCAAAGCGCGAAGCGCAAGTAACTTTGTGGGCGGGTCTCGGCGCTGTTGCTATTTTCCCAGCGGGATAAATGGCTCTTGCGCCTGGCGCAAATCTAAAATGGGTTGGTCTGAAGTAGCTTCATTATTCATAGGTGTGGTTTGGGCGTAACGTGAATAAACCAATGAGAGCATCATCCAACATTCCCTTTAAAAGCAGCTGCGCAAGTTCCATTATGGATCGCTATTATTATGGCGTATTTACCAGGCGCACGCCAGGAGCGGTTCACAGCCGAGGAGACTGATGTTCTTGTAAGAGCAGTGAAAGACAGAGAAGTTGTGTTGTATGGGGATGGGAGAAACCCACCCAATAGCGTCAGTTAAACAGTTTTTTCAGTTTTTCAGTCGATTTTTTTTCCTGGTTCTTGACGGACAAACCAATTTGTCAGATGTCCTTATATACATATATGTCTTGCCACTATTGGGCAAACAGGTCTGATCCTTAATTACTACAATTAGCCTGAATCATTTGTAGATTTATGCCTATTTTTTCACATCTTCGTGGCACACCACAATGATTTCCGTCATCTCGTGTTAATATTTTTTTAGTGTAACAATTTATGATTTGCAAAAATAACTGTTGCATCTGTGTAGATTACATGAGCAAAGTGTATGCGCGTTGTGCACGCTATACATTATGGTCAAGCATGCGCCCTTAAAATACACAATGAACAACGCGCAACGCGCCACTGACTTTAGACCAGGTTTTTTCTGGTCAGTGGCGCAATTGTTTAATGGAACAGCAAAATAGCACCAGGGATTGTTTGCGCCGGAACACGCCTCCTTTTTTTGCGCTGAACCGCCCAGGGAGCGCAAGGTCATTCACTAGTTTAGCGACGTGCTTCTGTGGAGGGAAAAGCGCGCTTTGCGCGGGTGCAAAATAGGAATGACACATGCGGCGGCGTACAAAGTCAATTGCGCTGGGTGCAAGATAGGGCCCCCGGAGTTAAGCTTTTCTCTGAGAAAAGAACAAAGAACGGCACTGAAGTCATTCTTAAGAAGGGAAGATGTGTTCGGAGTTTTGCCGACCGGATACGGTGAATGTTTAATCTGTTAGCTAGCTCTGGTTGGTGTAGCGCTATCCTATCGCGTGCAGATGGAGTTTGAAAGACAGCCGTTTATCCGCCCCTCAGATTGAGCTGTCAATGGTGAGTTTCCAGACCAAACATCTTGATGTGGGTCTGGCTTGTCAGGCTAGAAGTCTGCAGGACTGTGGCCCTCCATGAACTGAGCTTGATCTAAACCATTAGTATTACACACAAGTATATGTTTTTCTCAAACGTTTTAGGGGAATTCTTGGAATTGCGTTGTTTGTAAGTGTGTGAACTGATGCCCTCGAAGTTAATTAATATAGCACCATTTCAAATATAGCACTTTTACACACTTTCTACGACTTCAAAAACAAAACAAAAAGCCTGTATATTTCCTGTGGTATTATAGTATTTTTGACTATCTTGAAATAACTTTTATTTTAATATTTATTTTTAATTTTAGTAATTGTATGTCCTTTCTTTGTCATTGTCATTAGTTTATATATATATAAAATATAATTTTAGTAGCCTATACTTAATCGTTTATGTACAGTGTATATGTATAATATGTAATATCTATTTATTTTCAACACGCACACGCACACGCACACACACACACACACACACACACACACACACACACACACACACACACACACACACACACACACACACACACACACACAGTAAATGTTTTGACATGATTTTCTCATCTTCATGTTGTTCCAAACCAGGATTGTCTTTCTTTTAAGAAAAAAAGAAGATATTTTTGAGAAAAGTGTCAATGTTTTTTGAATGTCAATGAGGTCCAATGTTGTTTTGGTTCCCAATCTTCTTCAAAATCTTCTTTTGTGTTCCACAGAAGAAAGTCATACAGGTTTGGAATGACAAAAAACATTTCCAGTTCACACACACGCACACATACACTCACACACAGATGTACATGAATGTGTGTGTTACAAACATACAGAGCAAACGACTCACAGAGCATAAGACAAACACACAACCAAAACCACTTTAATCAGGGGTGGAATGTAAAGCTGTGAACCTACGCACACACCCACACACACACACACACACACACACACACACACACACACACACACGCACACGCACACATGATTTTAGCTATGGGCTGTACATTAATTTAAAGCTCATATTGTTTGACCAATAACAGTGTAGCTGGAGGAGGCGGTCGGCTCTGATCAAGTTCCTGACACAGCGCGAGTGTCTCGTTAAGAGCGTCTCTTATAACAGCGTGTTAACGTGATAATAGCACTAAAACAACACAACTGCCTTAAAGGTTAAACATGGCTAACGCTGCAGCAACGCAAATACAACATTTAATGGTGTAATCTGATGTGATTAAAATATAGAATCTGTGTGTCTGTGTGAGAGAGAGAGTGTGTGAGAGAGTGTGTCTGTGTGCAAAAAAAAAAGTGTGTGTGTGTGTGTGTGCTTGTTTTTGTGAAATATTAGGACACAAATCATTGTGTATAATGTGGTATACATGGGTATGACACAGGTATTACAGGAGAGGGTGAAATATGAGGACATTACCCATGGCCCCACTTTACAAAAGGCTTATAAATCAGACAGGAGGAGTTTTATTAGAAAGTAAAAATGCAGAATGTTTCCTGTGATGGGTAGGTTTAGGGGCAGTGTGTGTGTGTGTGTGTGTGTGTGTGTGTGTGTGTGTGTGTGTGTGTGTGTGTGTGTGTGTGTGTGTGTGTGTGTGTGTGTGTGTGTGTGTGTGTGTGTGTGTGTGTGTGTGTGTGTGTGTGTGTGTGTGTGTGTGTGTGTGTGTGTGTGTGTGTGTCATTGAGAGAGTGAGAGAGTGAGAGTGTGTGTGTGTGTGTCATACAATTCCTGATCCTAATAATCACAATACACACTCTGACTCCCTCACTTGAAGGGAGATATTCACACACACACACACACACACACACACACACACACACACACACACACACACACACACACACACACACACACACACACACACACACACACACACACACACACACACTTCCATAAACATGCACATTTGTATGGACAGCTGTGTGCATTTGTCTTAATGTACGACTGCAGAACGAATCTAGAATGCAAATATTGATCACGAGTCGGTAAACCAATTAAACAGCATATGTGTTTGTTCACACGATAAAAACATATTCAGAACAAAAACAAAATGGAGGAGGGTGAGAGTGGCCCTGAGCTCCGCAGGAGACACAGATGAGGCAGGTGAAGCTCTAATGAGGCCTGATGCTGCATTTCATAAAGCTTCCCTGTGTTTTCATGAGGCTTTTTATTAAAAGAACAATAATTCCTTCACCCTCCCTCCAGTGCGGTGAGCAGGTGGGCACCGGCCTCATTCCACCTGTTGCTCCGGGACAATATTACGTCCCCCGGGCACTGACGCCTCAACCCAACTCTCAAAATATCCGGACGCTGCGCTCATGAGCTCTTTAAGTCGCCGCTGTCGGTGGAGCATTAAAGGGTTAGTTCACCCAAAAATGAAATGTCTGTCATTAACTCCTCTCCCTAATGTCGTTCCACACCCGTAAGACCTCCGTTCATCTTCACACACAGTTTAAGATATTTTATATTTAGTCCGAGAGCGTATGCAAGTGTATGCACAGTGCACACTATACATCAAAGTAGTCCATATGTTCATGATTGAGATCACCAATGTCACGTGATTTCAGCAGTTTGATGCGCAATCCGAATCATTAATCAATCCGCTGATTCATAACCGTTTAAATCTTTATTTGAGGATTGAAAACAAACGCGGAAGAGAAGACAATGCTGAATAAAGTCGTAGTTTTTGTTATTTTTGGACCCAAATGTATTTTCTCTGCTTCAAGAGACTCTAATTAACCCACTGATGTCTCATATGGACTACTGTGATGATGTTTTTATTCCCTTTCTGGACATGGACAGTATAGTGTGCATACACTTGCATACGCTCTCAGACTAAATATAAAATATCTTAAACTGTGTGTGAAGATGAACGGAGGTCTTACGGGTGAGGAACGACATTAAGGAGAGGAGTTAATGACAGACATTTCATTTTTGGGTGAACTAACCCTTTAACCCAGACGATCATTCATTTTTCTAATAACCATAACTAAAAATACAAAAGACCCAAACAGTGATCTACCAAATCATAAAAATATACACAAGCAGCAGTCAAACATGTGGATGCTGGATGTGTCTCATGGTCCTAGATGTGCTTGAACAGGAATCTGGTTGACAAATGCTAAATTATACATCTGATTTTCTTGACGAAATATTTTTGTGAAATAAATAATTGTGGACTCCTTAAAAAGCATCTCAAGATGAGCAGAGCTGGAACAAAAAAAAAAAAAAAAAAAAAACAATGTTTTGATCACATTATTCCCAGATTTCCTTTCTCTGTTATTTCAGAGTTATCATCCCTTTTTAATTATTCTATCAGAATATTAAATTATTGGTGCCCAAGCCAATATAGATAGATAGATAGATAGAAAGATAGAAAGATAGAAAGATAGACAGATAGACAGACAGACAGACAGACAGACATAGATAGATAGATAGATAGATAGATAGATAGATAGATAGATAGATAGATAGATAGATAGATAGATAGATATAGAAGCTTTTTAAACTCAAAGAACTTTTAAGTAAAAAACCGTACACATTTAAATGATAATTTATACGTTTGAAGTGAATTAAAACAGAGTAGGCTAGACTAGGCCTAATATTTGATGAACAATTTCATGAATGAATAAACATTGGATTACAATAATTACAAATATATATATATACTATAATATTAATATTAAGTGCTACTGCTAGCTTAAACCAAAACAATCGATAATAATATTTCCACAGTTATTAAACAGGCAAAATCAATGGATCAAATAGGCCTATATATTTTGTATTTATTTTATATTAGCCTATATACATTTTCCACTTAAGCCTATTAAACCAGTTCATATGAAGAGATAACCCCTGCATATATTTGCTAGTATTTAACAACAAAAAATAGATATAGTTTCTACTCGCGATAATGCGCTAAATATTTAACGAACTGATATTCCCGCCACACGCGTTCCTGCTGAGCGCCCGCGCGCCTGTGACGCGATTAAAGTTCCTCAGAAAGTTTCCGGCCGTTGCGCAGGAAGTCGAGCAGAAAAAAAGAACGCGGGAATTCGGTAAAAAATTCCAACAATTCCAAACATTCCGTTGTTGCATCACGTTTCGTCATCATGTGTCAGAATAAGCCCTTGAGTGAGCTCGTTGTGTGAGAGGAAGGTCTCTACAGCTGTGTACGAGTTATTTTACTTCACAAACACTTAGTTTTTAAAATAATTATACAAACAAATGTCACCATGAATTACGTACTGTAAATAAAGAAATAAAACTCTTACCTGTCCGTGGCAACAGTGGGGTAAATGAAGTGTTTTGGGGGTAAAAATCTGCCTGAGTGACTGGAAGCGCGCTAGGAAGGCTGGAATTTCAGGAATTGGCTGCAGTATAACGTGAGGAGAAGACAGGAGGAGGGAGGGAGAGAGGGAGAGAGGGAGGTGTGAGGGGAGGTCTCCGGGTTAAAAAGGAAAAAGGAGCAGCCTTGGTGTGGAGAGAAAAGGAAATAAGCCTGGATCCAGAGGGATTCACATTGTTCTGGTCAGTGTGTGAGACTGCAGTGCCATACAAGTCATAGAAAAGTGTCTTTGAAAAAACTCACTTTCTTTATGTTAAATATTAAAAGATGGTTTTGTAACAATGTTTTCCCACTTTTTTATTTTTAAACATTGATTTCTGAAGGATGTGACTGAAGACTGGAGTAATGATGATAAATACAGCTTTGATCACATTTGAACATGTATTCATAGTACAGAAAACAATATTTCATAGTTATACTTTTTTTGTATTATTATTTGTATTGTGTTGTCTCTATGGACTTGTGTCTTGAATAAAAAGTTGATACCGTTTTAATGTATCTTTGATACAATAAATGCAGCCGTGGTGGAAAGAACAGATTTCTGTGAAAAAATCTTACAGACCCCAAACTTTTGATCGGTTGTGTGTGTGTGTGTGTGTGTGTGTGTGTGTGTGTGTGTGTGTGTGTGTGTGTGTGTGTGTGTGTGTGTGTGTGTGTGTGTGTGTGTGTGTGTGTGTGTGTGTGAGTGTGTGTGTTTTAGGTCCCCATGAGGAAAACAACTTATAAATCATAGAGAAGTTTTTTTTTTTTTTTTGAGAAAGTAAAAATGCAGAATGTTTCCTGTGATGGGTAGGTTAAGGGGCAGTGTGTGTGTGTGTGTGTGTGTGTGTGTGTGTGTGTGTGTGTGTGTGTGTGTGTGTGTGTGTGTGTGTGTGTGTGTGTGTGTGTGTGTGTGTGTGTGTGTGTGTGTGTGTGTGTGTGTGTGTGTGTAACAAATATAGTCGATCTCATCTTTTTATGTGCAATTCTCTTCTTGTGTTCCTTCAATATATAGTGTATGAGGGAAGTAATAATAATAATAATGGTGATAAAACTCTTAATAATAACTGTTTTGTTATTATAAAGTAAGACCCCGAACATTATTTACAAAAAGTACCAGAAAAAACTTGGTATACTACCATGATTTATGCCTTGGAGAACATGTACACTGTAAAAAATTACTAACTTAAAAACGTAAGTTAATGGACCGATCTTTAAATTTTAAGTTCAGTGAAATTAAACATTTGAGTTAATGCAACAAAGAAGATTAGTTTAATAAACAGAAACTCAAAATATTATGATATCTGATCCACATTATTCATCTAAGTTGATTTGACAAATGATGACAAATCGTTAAAGGTGTCAATTTTACAGTGTAACTATATTTAATTACTAAGTAATAATAATGAACCATGTGTACTTACTATAGGGTTAGGGAAGGATTGGGATTTGGTTGCATATAATTATGCACAATTTTCTGTTATTATTACACTTTAAAAAATATTAAAAATACCAGTTACCAATTTTTTTGTTTTACAGTGTAAATACCGTGGTACAGGCATAATGCTCTTTACTACTAACTCTGCCTGTTTTTTGAATGGTGAACCCTCGTTTGGAGAACTGCACAAAAGTAATGTACAGTAGGTAGCATGGTACAAAAATGGTGCTTTCAAATATACGTCCCACTGTAGTGAATTATTGACATATTCATATAGCAATTTATTTACATTCTACTCCAGGAAATTATCACTGTGCAAAAAAATAACCATGGACATACTGTTTGTTTGGTTTGGACAGTGTCTTTTCCTGGAGTAGAGGCAACGTCAACAGCTTGCCTGTTTTTTGTTTTGTTTTTTAATGTTAAATTCACAGAAAAGTTTTGAATGGAAAAGCTCAGACAGGTTGTTGTGTGTTCAACATGTTCTGGAGCCCTCCACAGGACGCCGACAGAACTGCACCTCTGAAACACAACCTGAGGATCCAGAGCAGGGTTTCTGCAGGGACATCTTTAAGACCAATTTAAGGAAATTGAAGGAATTAAAGGGAACATAACTTTGTGTAACTCAGTATGTTCTCTAAATGTGAATGTCTAAGCACACAATGAGTTTTATTAGTGACACTTCAATGAATGAAAATACAATTTCCAACAGATCTCCGTAACTTTTTATTACATTTGAGAAAAAATAGCTTAAAGTCTGAGAAGAAATCGTGTGAATTTTATGATTAAGACAAGAACAAATATCTGCCGATGTGTACAGCAAAAACTTAATTCAAATGCAAGTAATTTCAGGGCTTGACATTAAGCATGTTCATGTTCTTGTCCGAGTAAAAAATTAGCTTTTTATTAAAGATTTTTATTTAATTTTGTGTGTGTGTGTGTGTGTTGTAACTATAATTCATTCTGAAGCAATATTTTTACCAATGTTCAGTCAGCTTTGACATATTTAAATCTGCATATTTGTGATATATATATATATATAGATAGATAGTATCATATTTGAAATATATATATATATATATATATATCATTTCAAATTTGTGATATTTTTATCTTTTATAAAGGGCATTTCCCCCTAATCTTATTATAGGCTATGCTTCAGGTTTCATTTTATATTGTTAAATTTGATAAATACATTACATTAAAATAAGACACTATAGAGGGCTGTTACCAATCTAATTAAATAATTTACACTGAAAAATTACAACTGCATTAAATAATGTTTTGAGATTTGTAGTTTTGAATAAACAAAAAATAAATGTTGGAAAGTATGTTTAAACATGAAACTAAACCTCCAGTAGGTGGCAGCAGCAGGTGGCCGTCTTAATGAGTGAGTCACTGAGTCGTTCATTCAAACGATTCATTCAAATGCTGAATCGTTCAGTAACACACGTGTTGCTGTGAGACGCGTTACGGTTCTGCAAATGAACGACTTTCGCTGCTAAAATAGAACAAAACACTTAATATTGCATCTTAAATGAAAGTGACTTTAAGTGAATGTTAGTGAATGTTAATTAATTGTTTATGAAACTTTCATATGAAATCAGTGTCATTTTCAGTCGTGATGGTATTCAGGAAACGGCTTAAACACTCTAGTGTTGTACGTTAATTTCTCCTCGAGATGCGCGAGCGTCAACAGCGCGACCTTATTATCGTCAGTTCATCATATATTATTATCCACTATCGATCGCCACTTACACTAATTTAATGCACAATCATTCGTGCATTTTGGTGATTAGCGAGTTATTTTTTGTTTTAATCAGGCTCTTGTCCGTCGGGCAAGTAAAATTCTTTTTCACTTGTCCCTTCAAAAAACCCATTTGTCCCGGACAAGCGTTAATATCGAGCCCTGAATTTTCATACCCAATGACAGATAGGCTATCTGTTCGTGTTTTAAGGATAAACTTGGTTAATTTTGTTACATTTCTCAAAAACATTTTTAATTTTGTATGTCATTAAAAGCATCTTGATCTAAGGATGTTAAGATATTTATACTGGAAATCAAAAATCCTGAGGAAGAACACTTTTTTTTGCAGTGCCGGCAATTTAGGAAATTCAGGGCCCTAGGGGTGTAACGGTACACAAATCTGACGGTTCGGTACGTACCTCGGTTTTAAAGTCACGGTTCGGTAAGATTTCGGTACAGCAGTTTTACAAAATTGCTTTTTATCTATTTTTATTCAACAGTGGTATATACTGGAAAAAAATGGTCTGTCCTTAAATTAATTCCATTATAACTAAAAGTTTCTTAAAGGTGCACTGTGTAACTTTCCGTCCACTGGAGGACGCCTATTCAAAACAAAGGCGTAGTTTGATGACGCAAAGTTTGAGCATAGTATCTTGGGACATGTGGTCTTCACATCACAGCCGGTGGAAAATAGGACTCGGGCAGAAATCATTTTGATGGATGCGGTTATTAACGTTACTGTAGTGAAGCAGAGCAGGAGCGAGTGTTGTGGAGCTGAGCACGGCTGCTGGAGCGATTGATACACAAACACAACGCTTGCGAATACCGGGACTTTTATTATGACGGGACGGGACACAGTTGCCGGGGGCCTGAACTGATCCACTCTTCCGGTCATGAGTATAAGTTAAAACAGCTCTGTTTATCATATTAGATACATTTAAGTGTGTTTAAAATGATGTTATGATGTTACTCCGTGTGTTCACTTGTTCACACTGCTAAGAGTTAAGCGCTCCTGCTAGATTTCTGTCCCTCCATTGACAGTCTAAGCAACTTCCACTTTTCCACTTTTTTTTTTTTTTTCATAAAGAGATCCTAAAACGAATCCATGTGAATTGAGCGGTTTATTCCACATTTTCTGAAGAGACTCGACCGCTTAACATGATGAAAGAAAGTCTTGGAATGACATTAGGGTGAGTAAATATCATTTTGGGGTCAACTGTCCCTTTAAGTGTTCTGCCTACTTTAGATTTATTCCTCCAAAATCTGACAAATTCCATGAATCTGGAATTCCACAGAAAATGTAATATTTCTGAATGGATTCTGTAATTCCGCCCACATTTTCTGCATCGCAGATATCACAGGGCCCTAATTTAATGCCATGATATTAAATTTAAGACTTTATGCTCCAATTTATGACATTTAATGCCTTAAATTGCAGAAGGTCAAATTAAGACTTTTTTTAAGACATGCGGAAACCCTGCAAAGGCAAAGACGATCCGAATCCAGTGCTCATGGAACGTCCCGTGCTGTAATGAGACGTCACATCCAAGACTTCAGAACTGATTTCCATTGCAACACAGGAAAGCATGTGACCGGGTTAAAAACAATTCTGTAGCCAGATAAAATCCTATTGAAAACTGTTTATTAAGCACACTTAAAAAAGCAACTCTAGTGGTGTTCCTGAAATGTCCTTAAGACCATCTCCAAACTCCGACTTTGTTCTGGTTTTGGTCAAGAACCGTCCCGATCCTGCCCAAAGTTTTTACCCCCCCGTTTCTAACACAGAACAAATCTTCATTCAGTCACAGTGGCCTCGAGTCTGTAACGTACTACGATAAATAGACTAACAACATCATTTAAAATTTTATTTCATTTTAAGGGAAACAAAGTTTTACAGAGGAAGTCATAAAGGTCTAGATTTCTAGAAAGAATATAAATTAATTTATAGCCTCCTGTTTCAGAAGAAGTTGTACACTATCTCTTAAAAATGTAGAAAACGAGAGAAAGAACTATACATGGATAATCACCAGTTATGGGATTTCATAAAGTCCGTTAAGGTCCTTGTGGTTCGGGGAACTAGAATGGACTGGGTTTGTTTCTGTACAGTGTTTCGGCCCATGTTTTCCATGACTTTGGTCCTGCCGGGTCTTCGTAGCCCGTCCTGATGGTCATTTGTCGGCAACACGACTAATGGCGCCACTTCTCACTTTTTGGACAGGAATTTCATCTTGTGTCCTAAGAGAAAGAGAGAGGAAATAGAAAGGTTCAAAATCCCACCCAAACACAACTGGTTACCATTATTGACTTCACAAATACTGGCCCACCAGACCAGCCGACCGCACATACTGTTCTCTTTTATAATGGTTCAACTGGCAGAGCAATATTCTACACTGCAGTCACATGACTGTGAAAAATAAAGCTATTTTCCATATTTTGTCTATTTGAGATCATGGTTGATATTGCCTACATTCCTTTAGATATAAAGAAGAAGTCAAATTCAGCATATAACATTGTGAGATATATATATATATATATATATATATATATATATATATATATATATATATATATATATATATATATATATATATATATATATATATATTAGGGCTGTCAATCGATTAAAAATATTCAATCGCGATTAATCGCATACTGCCTTGAGTTAACTCGTGATTAATCGCAAATTAATCGCACATTTTATCAGTTCTAAACGTACCTTAAATTAAAATGTTTTTAAGTTTTTAATACTCTAATCAACATGGGTATGGACAAATATGCATGCTTTATGCAAATGCAGCCTACATTTATTATTAGTAAAACCATAAATATGGTAGCTTAGTTCAGAGTAATGTTATTGTTAATCCCTTTCTTTCCCTATTAATGGTTGCTGCTGCTGCATTCTATGGCTTATTTCAATTTCTCCAACGGGTCATGGATCAAACAGGAAATGCCCGCTGCGTTAATAAAATGAGTGCCGGTAAAATGTATTTGTGCGAGTTTTTTGCGTTGCGCTAATTTTGACAGCCCTAATATATATATATATATATATATATATATATATATATATATATATATATATATATATATATATATATATACAGTGCCCTCCACAATTATTGGCACCCCTGTTTAAGATGTGGTCACGGACTTCTAAAAATTCTCCTTTTTTTTAAACAACATAGAACCAAAATGCAAAAAAAGAGAAAAATCCTACCTTTCGTTTAAGTACATTACTTTGGTGGTAAAAATAATCACAGATTTGGAAAGAAAAAAAAAACTTGAAATCATGTGTCCCACAATTATTGGCACCCCTGATGTTAATACTTTGTTCCATACTTCACGGTGGGCATGAGGTGCTTTTCGGCATACTAATCTTTTGTTTTACGCCAGACCCACTTAGAGTGTCTGTTGCCAAAAAGCTCAATCTTAGTCTCATCTGACCAAAGCACACGATCCCAGTTGAAGTCCCAGTACCGCTTATCAAACTCCAGACGTTTACGCTTGTGAGTGTTAGTGAGAAAAGGCTTTTTCCTTGCATGCCTCCCAAACAGCTTGTTGGCATGTAGAGAGCATCTGATGGTTGTTTTGGAGACTTTGTGACCCCAAGATTCCACTCTTTGATGCAATTCTGTGACAGTGAGCGTAGGACATTTTTTTACTTCCCTTACCATCTTCCTCACTATGCGTTGTGGCAAGATAAACTTGGGACCTCTTCCAGCCTTGTTTGTCACTGTTTAGTTGTTTTAAACTTCTTAAAGATTCCTTTGACTATAGATACGGGGAAGTTAAGGTGAGTGGCTATTTTCTTGTAGCCGTTGCCTGACTTATGAAGGTCGACACACATCTGCCTTTCTTGAATGGTGTTTTCTTGTCTTTGCCATGTTGACAAATGGGTAAGAGAATTAGGCCTCTGTGTCACATCATATTTATACCTCAGGGAAGCAGGAACTCATGAATTACTAATTAAAATTTCCTAGATACCCTAACCAACTTTAGCAACTACAGAAAAATATATTTAGAAAAAAATAAATTACATTTTTCAGAGGAATTGTTAGGGGTGCCAATAATTGTGGAGGGCACTGTATATATGTATATATATATATACATTTATTTTATTACATTATCAAAAATGTAATATTATATATCAATGTAAAATAATATTTGAAATGTTTTAAATACATTTAAATATGTATGTATAAAAAGATTAACTAAATTCAACAGCATTTAATACCATTTATTTAGTGCATTACAGAATTCCACAGAGCTTAATGCAAAATACAAAAGTTTAAAATATAACAATATTGTTTATGATATTTAAAATATAATTTTATAATTATATAAAATTAAATAGTATAGATAAAACTAATATTATTCTATATTGATATAAAAGTTACATTTTAATAATGTAATAACATAAATATTTATATTTTATTACACTTTTTTATATTATATTTTGCATCGAGCACTGTTTAGAATTCTGTAATGCACTAAATAAATGGTATTAAAATACATTTACATTTGTATGTTTATTTCAGTCGTTTGAAATATATATGATTTTTTTTGTAATGCATATTTAAACACATTTATATTTATTATATAATTTGTCTTAAAAACAATTAACAATTATTATCAGGATAATAATCCTGAATGTGAAAATATATTTTTTGCTGTTTTTTCCTTCTCATTTTCAGTCAAAATTGCTAGAAAAATAGTCAGAATAGCAAGACAAAAAAACTGCGATTTCAGATATATATATATATGAAATATTTTTGTTGTAATACATGATATATAAAACATATATATATATATATTTTTTTTTTTTATATATATTTTTTTAACAAAACTGTATCCTGAATGTAAAAAAAAATGTTTTGCTCAAAATCTTTCTTCTCTTTCATTTTTTGTACTTTAAAAAAGAAGCCATAGAATGAGAACCAGTTCTTAGTTTCCAGCTCTATTCATCAGATTATTTCATGTAAGCACTTTATACATACATATGTAATGAGAAATATGTATGTCAATTCAAACATGCCCTTCTTTGATTTGACAAGTTTTTGGTTAGATTAGAAAGCGAGACGTTACCTAAACCTTTGAGGAACTTGTTGACGCCTCTGTTCTCACCGCCTGGCAGAGAATCAAGGTAATCCTGAGCCCTCATCTCAAACAAACCTGTTTAAAACAGAATATGGCATATAAATGCTTTACTTTAGCGACAGAACCATTTAAAAATGATCAGAAATTGCATTCTCCCAAGATTTATAGCTCCAAATAAAGCGTTCAAACCTTTCAGGCCCTGCCTCCGTAACTCTCTTTCCTGCATGAATCCCGCAAACATCTGCGTCTCCATGAAGACCTCCAGGAATCTCCGCAGGCTCTTGGAGGACACGGCCTTGCGGAAAGCCTCACGCTGGAAGGACGAAGGAGTTGGAGAGGAGGAAGACGAGGCGGAGGACTCTTCATCACGGTCGCTGCCACCCATAAAGAGCGAGTAATGACCGACGATCTCCACGAAGAACCGCACGAACGCCTCAGACACCACACTGCTCAGAGAACTGGGCTCTGCCGAGAGAAGTGAGAAAAACAGTCTGGATGGTTGGCTAGTTGTCCAAGAACGGATTCATCTGTTAAATCATATAGTGAAAAACATTATGGCTCTTTTGGGAGCCTGACGTGGTCATACTCAACTCTAGTCAGAATATGAGTCTGCTGCTCCATTGGGCTGTGATTATTGAGCGTGTTTCAACCGAACCAGGAAAGACCTCGATTGGACAGACCAACAACCAATCAGAGCAGCGAAGCGACGCATAACGTTAGTTATCAAATGTCAACAGAGCTGAACTGCACTGTGTTGCCATGTCTGCATTTTTTTCCCGCCGGTTGTTTTCCATGTCAGCGGGTTGAAGTGACGTCAATTATGTGATATATAGACCCAGGAATGCCAATTTTAGCAGCAACCTTGCCAAAATAACACACATTTGAAACCCCCCCATTGCTTAGGGCTAGAAGTTGGCGGGTTTTGTTATAATAACTTGGCAACTCTGTCTGCACGCGCGCTGGAATAAGTAACGTTAGAAGAAAAAGATGAGTGTAAACGATCTTTGCCGGTGTTGTAAAAAAAATGTTTAAAGGGTTAGTTCACCCAAAAATGTAAATTGTGTCATTAATTCCTCATGTGGTTGGGCACATTCGAATCATGAATCAATACGCTGATTCATAACGGTTCGAAGCTTTGTTTTGAAATCGGCCCATCGAAAATAGAGGAAATGACATTGGTGTCCATGAAGGCCTTTCTGAGCCATCAGATTTCAACACTAATATCTTCATCTGTGTCTGAAGGTCTGATGGGTGTCCAACGTCATGAGGAATTCATGACATAATTTACATTTTTGGGTTAACTAACCCTTTAAGAATACACAGAGTAGCTACCAACGCGATCATCATTTCTGAGAGAAATAGTGAAGGTGAATGCAGATACGAACAAGCTCTCCGTTTAGGATTTGAGCAAATGCAACCCAAGCGCCTTTGATGACGTGATGATTACGTTACTGTTGATCATCTGTCTCAAGCCCACCCTGATGATTTCATTGGTCAGTTTCTGTTCAGCCATAATTACTCCTCTATGGATCAAGTCCAGACCGAACCGGCCGAGCTCAAATATTGTGGGCGGGGCTGAGTTCGGCTGGCAGGATAGGCTCTTGGTCCAATCTAAATCCTTTCACATTATCGTTCTAAACCCTGAATATAATACACAAATCTATGGAAGCTTGTTTCTGCTTCCACACTGCAAAAAATGCATTTCTTACTTTGTATTTTGTCTTGTTTCTAGTCAAAATATCTAAAAGTTCTTAAATTAAAGGGTTAGTTCACCCAAAAATGAAAATGATTTTATTAATTACTCACCCTCATGTCGTTGGACACCCGTAACACCTTCGTTCATCTTCGGAAAACAAATGAAGATATTTTTGTTGAAAGCTGATGGCTGTGAAAGGCTTCAGAAAGGCCTCCATTGGGATTCAGTACATTCCCACTGACCCACTCACAAGACCCATAAAGGCACTAAACACATCGATACAAAGTCCATCTCACTACAGCGGCTCTACAATCATTTTACAATGCGACGAAAATAGTTATTGTGCGCACAAAAATCAAAATAACGACTTTATCCACCAAGTTATTGACGTGAACTCGACGCATGCGCGAGAATATGACGCAGATCCGCCGTTCAATACATGACCCGGAAGAGGAGGAGCACCGCAATCGCGTGAGTTCACGTCCGAGACCTACACGGAAGACAATAACATGGAGGATAAAGCCATTATTTAGATTTTTTTGCGCACAAAAACTATTATCGTTGCTTAAAATGATTGCACAGCCACTGTAGTGAGATGGACTTTGTATCGACGTCTTTAGTGCCTTTATGGGTCTTGTGAGTGGGAATGTACTGAATGCCAATGGAGGTCTTTCTGAAGCCTTTCTCAGCTTTACACTAAAATATCTTCATTTGTGTTCTGAAGATGAACGAAGGTGTATCCAACGACATGAGGGTGAGTTAATTAATGAAATAATTGTCATTTTTGGGTGAACTAACCCTTTCAGAAACATTTACTAGTAAAAATTATTGTCTTGTTTTGGGAAAAAATAACTCAAAACTAAGAGAGTTTTATCTTAAAATAAGCAAAATAATCAGCATGTAGGGTAATGCCTGGTTCAGACTACAAGATATTTTTGTCTGTTACGATAGTTACTGTGTCAGATTACGCGATTTTTACTCCTAAAATCATGTCGTGTCCTGGACTAGAAACGTCAGACTACACGTTGCTACTCGACCAATCATCGCTTGGTGTCACGACGTGCGTGATGTCATTGACTTTCAGAAACAAGAGCGTAAACAAACGATGTCTGAAGCAGTGTGTTTTGGCTGTTTTATGTTTAGAAAACCGCAAAAATAGAAAGAAACCCAACAAAAACACATGTTCCTGGTTTGCTGGAAGAGGACATTATGGGCTGTCAATCCTCCAAAGAGAACTTGAGGTAAAATATTGTTCTTTTTATATTAAATATTTAATTATTAGCCAGAAGTAATGGCTTGCCACCACAACGTATTTGTAAAACATCTTTTAAGCTTACATTCCAGTAACGTTACTCACCGGGTTCCTGAAGAGCTTCCGCTATCGTTCACCAGCATATTTCTTATTTGGTTGTGGTAGTCCGTCGATGACACATCGTACAGGCAGGAGTGCTGTTGCCACAACTCCACGAACCTTTCCTCCATTTTATAATTCCACCTAAAGTTAGCCGCTCCGTCATCTCTCATGTGTTTCGCCGCGTTTGAAAGCTGTGTACAAAAACTGTCTGTGCTCCGGTTGGTCAGCGTCACACGTGACAGAACCCGTCGTGAAGGACCCCAAAAAAAATTAAAACATGCTAGTCTTTCTGTCATGACGTCGTGAACTATCGCAGACGCGGATTCGGTTGTCGTATACTATGACACACTATACGAGATGAAACGATCGATTCTTGCGTCCCGACGTCCTTTATCGTTTACGAATCCCTATGACACCTTACGTCACACAGATCGTGCCAAATTCGGGCTAATATCGTGTAGTCTGAACCAGGCATAAGTAAAATAATGTTTTAATATTATTTTGCTTACTCCACTGGCAGATTATTTTGCTTATTTTAAGATAAAACTCTCTTAGTTTTGAGTTATTTTTTCCCAAAACAAGACAATTACTTTAGCTTGTCCAGTAAATACTTCTTGTTTTAAGAATTTCTAGATGTTTGGACGAAACAAGACACAAATACTAAGTAAGAGGAGCATTTTTTTGCAGTGCATACGGATCAGACAGAAACTCACCGCTGGGATTATCTGCCAGGTCACAGGCCAGCTCTTTCCTCCGCTCTAGAACATGCTCTAGAGCCGCCTGGAGCTTATGAGGCAGAATCGAATCCTCATCGTCCATCTGAAACAGGAAACACCAACAAAAGATTGATTGTTTCATAACTGAAACACATAACCAGCCCAAATTAAAGCTACATTCAGTAGAGAACTGTACCTGTCGCAGGAAACGACTGTTGCCAAGGTCGACCACCAGGACCTGAAAGAGAGCAGAGGAGACAGTGATGTCATTTTCCGCCTGCAGCGGCGATCTCAGCTTTTTTCCCTTATCACAGCCATTGTGAAGAGGTCAGAGGTCAGGGCGGCCCACCTGAACAGGAAGTGCTCGGAGAGAAATATTAGGAACATGTCCGGCCTCTGATCTTCTCTGTAAAAGAGCCCAGTCCTGTTCTTTTGTTCATTGGGAATGTATATATAGAATATTCACACTACATCCTAGACTTTATTGGCCTCGTTTCCTTCCCACATTAGTCATAATGAGGTGTAACTTTCAAGAGGTCAAAGGTCAAACAACTGAAAATAGCTTTGGAGATGATCTGTCCCTGACACCATATTAACTGTACTACTTTAGCAATATGCATGGAATAATGAAATTGCAGTCTCTGACTTTCACCAATATGGATAATTGATTCTGATGACATCACTGCTCTTCTGAAGCCCCGCCCCCTACATTAAACAGATGCTGAAGCTGCGGCTGAAAGACTCAGAGAGTGCACTATATAGGGGATAGGGAATGATCAGACAGTGCACTATATAGGGGATAGGGAACGATCAGTCAGTGCACTATATAGGGGATAGGGAACGATCAGACAGTGCACTATATAGGGGATAGGGAACGATCAGACAGTGCACTATATAGGGGATAGGGAACAATCAGACAGTGCACTACATAGGGGATAGGGAACGATCAGACAGTGCACTATATAGGGGATAGGGAACGATCAGTCAGTGCACTATATAGGGGATAGGGAACGATCAGACAGTGCTCTATATAGGGGATAGGGAACGATCAGACAGTGCACTATATAGGGGATAGGGAATGATCAGACAGTGCACTATATAGGGGATAGGGAGCGATCAGACAGTGGACAATATAGGGGATAGGGAACGATCAGACAGTGCACTATATAGGGGATAGGGAACGATCAGACAGTGCACTATATAGGGGATAGGGAACGATCAGACAGTGCACTATATAGGGGATAGGGAACGATCAGACAGTGCACTATATAGGGGATAGGGAGTGATCAGACAGTGCACTATATAGGGGATAGGGAACGATCAGTCAGTGCACTATATAGGGGATAGGGAACGATCAGACAGTGCACTATATAGGGGATAGGGAACGATCAGTCAGTGCACTATATAGGGGATAGGGAACGATCAGACAGTGCACTATATAGGGGATAGGGAACGATCAGACAGTGCACTATATAGGGGATAGGGAACGATCAGTCAGTGCACTATATAGGGGATAGGGAACGATCAGTCAGTGCACTATATAGGGGATAGGGAACGATCAGTCAGTGCACTATATAGGGGATAGGGAACGATCAGACAGTGCACTATATAGGGGATAGGGAACGATCAGACAGTGCACTATATAGGGGATAGGGAACGATCAGACAGTGCACTATATAGGGGATAGGGAACGATCAGACAGTGCACTATATAGGGGATAGGGAGTGATCAGACAGTGCACTATATAGGGGATAGGGAACGATCAGTCAGTGCACTATATAGGGGATAGGGAACGATCAGACAGTGCACTATATAGGGGATAGGGAACGATCAGTCAGTGCACTATATAGGGGATAGGGAACGATCAGACAGTGCGCTATATAGGGGATAGGGAACGATCAGACAGTGCACTATATAGGGGATAGGGAACGATCAGTCAGTGCACTATATAGGGGATAGGGAACGATCAGTCAGTGCACTATATAGGGGATAGGGAACGATCAGTCAGTGCACTATATAGGGGATAGGGAACGATCAGACAGTGCACTATATAGGGGATAGGGAACGATCAGACAGTGCTCTATATAGGGGATAGGGAACGATCAGACAGTGCACTATATAGGGGATAGGGAATGATCAGACAGTGCACTATATAGGGGATAGGGAACGATCAGACAGTGCACTATATAGGGGATAGGGAACGATCAGACAGTGCACTATATAGGGGATAGGGAACGATCAGACAGTGCACTATATAGGGGATAGGGAACGATCAGACAGTGCACTATATAGGGGATAGGGAACGATCAGACAGTGCACTATATAGGGGATAGGGAACGATCAGTCAGTGCACTATATAGGGGATAGGGAACGATCAGTCAGTGGACTATATAGGGGATAGGGAACGATCAGCCAGTGCACTATATAGGGGATAGGGAACGATCAGACAGTGCACTATATAGGGGATAGGGAACGATCAGTCAGTGCACTATATAGGGGATAGGGAACGATCAGACAGTGCACTATATAGGGGATAGGGAACGATCAGACAGTGCACTATATAGGGGATAGGGAACGATCAGACAGTGCACTATATAGGGGATAGGGAACGATCAGTCAGTGCACTATATAGGGGATAGGGAACGATCAGACAGTGCACTATATAGGGGATAGGGAACGATCAGACAGTGCACTATATAGGGGATAGGGAACGATCAGACAGTGCACTATATAGGGGATAGGGAACGATCAGTCAGTGCACTATATAGGGGATAGGGAACGATCAGACAGTGCACTATATAGGGGATAGGGAACGATCAGTCAGTGCACTATATAGGGGATAGGGAACGATCAGACAGTGCACTATACAGGGGATAGGGAACGATCAGTCAGTGCACTATATAGGGGATAGGGAACGATCAGACAGTGCACTATATAGGGGATAGGGAACGATCAGACAGTGCACTATATAGGGGATAGGGAACGATCAGACAGTGCACTATATAGGGGATAGGGAACGATCAGACAGTGCACTATATAGGGGATAGGGAACGATCAGACAGTGCACTATATAGGGGATAGGGAACGATCAGACAGTGCACTATATAGGGGATAGGGAACGATCAGACAGTGCACTATATAGGGGATAGGGAACGATCAGACAGTGCACTATATAGGGGATAGGGAACGATCAGAGAGAAATGGTTAGAGTTTAGGAGGAAACTGCGGGTTTACCGAGCTCAACAGCTCTGGCCGAGCTATGATATAAACAAAACACTATTGGCTATTGTAAAAAAAGGGAGGAGTTGTTTGATATGTCCTGCCCTAGTCTCCTGTTTGAGTGGAAATTACGTCAACATATTGAACAATGCTGCAGTTTCAAGGGACTTCAGAGGGGCTTTAAACCTTTAAAACTTGCCACTACAGTAGCATGAAGATGTCACTAGAGGGCATTAATACACAGGCAGATTGACTAAGAACTTACCAATGAATCACTGTTTTGAATTCTTGTTCTTGCTATGTTCAAAACAGTATACATGCTTACTACTTATTGAATACTACACATTATATACTGCATACTGCCTACTTGTAGGCATTATTTGATGCTAAACATGTAATTTTGTCTCACCTCCTCTAGCGGGAGCTCTTTGAGACGGACCAGGGAGCTGGACAGCAGCCCAACAATGAAGGGGGTTGGCGTACAGACGATGTCCATCATGGCAGGAGGCAGGACTGGGATGTAAGTGTGCTGCCAGGTGAACGGGTACAGCAAAGCCACTATGGCATGGCAGCATTTAGAGAGAGTGCTGAAGAGAGAGAGACAGGGATATTTATTTAGGATGTTTGTTAGAAAATCACATAATGTTGATATGATAGTGCTTACACATTTACACCAATAGATGGCAGCAAAGAATCAATCTGTGCTGATTGCCAAAGCAAGCCTCAGTATTATTATTGCTCATTCTTTGACTAACTTTTAAATGGTGCATGAATAAATAATCATCTTTAATTACACTGTAAAGCTATTTTCGGACCATTATAATTTTTGCATTGTGACATTTTATTACGCACCTGCCACATTTCTGTTACCATAATGCAAAAAAAAATGTCAAAGTAACATCCACATGAATGGCAGGACCCAAGGTTTCCCAGCAGAACATTGCCCAAAGCATCACACTGCCTCCGCCGGCTCGCATTCTTCCCATAGTGCATCCTGGGGTCATGTGTTCCCCAGGTAAGCCACGCACACACACCCGGCCATCCACGTGATGTAAAAGAACACGTGATTCCTCAGACAAGGCCACCTTCTTCCATTGCTCCGTGGTCCAGTTCTGATGCTCACGTGCCACTGTTGGTGCTTTCGGCGGGGTCAGGGGTCAGAGGTCACCCTGACTGGTCAGCGGCTATGCCGCCCCATACACAACACACTGAGATGCTCTGTGTATTCTGACAGCTTTCTATCAGAACCAGCATTAACTTCTGGAGAAGTTTGAGCTCCAGTAGCTCGTCTGTTTGATCGGACCACACGGGCCAGCCTTCGCTCCCCACGTGCATCAATGAGCCTTGGCCGCCCATGACCCTGTGGCCGGTTCTCCACTGTTCCTCTTGGAGCACTTTTGATAGAGACTGACCACTGCATACCGGGAACAGCCCACAAGAGCTGCAGTTTTGGAGCTGCTCTGACCCAGTCGTCTAGCCGTCACAATCTGGCCCTTGTCAAACTCGCTCAAATCCTTACGCTTGCCCATTTTTCCTGCTTCTAACACATCGACTCTAAGGACTAAAATGTTCACTTGCTGCCTAATATATCCCACCCACTAACAGGAGCCGTGATGAAGAGATCATCAGTGTTATTCACTTCACCTGTCAGTGCTCATAATGTTATATATACATAATGTGTGTATATAATAATAATGAATAATAATAAAAATAATCACTGAGTTTATCACTATAATATATTATTTTTTATCTTTTATTTTAAAATATTATTTAATGGACATTTGATGGGAGAATTCAAAAAATACTGGCCTAATTAGTAAGAAAATATAATTTCTTATTTTTGTCGTTTGGTTTTTCGCTAAAATATGACCTGGACTTTCCTTTGTGTGATTTACCTATTAAGATAATTTAAAAATAAATAAATAATAAACACATGATCCTTAGAAAATATTTCTATTTTAATCACAGGAATAAATTACATTTTAAAGTATATTGAAATAGAAAACCATTATTTTAAATTGTAATAATATTTCAAAATATTTTCTGTAGTTTTGATCAAATAAATGCAGCCTAGATGAGCCATTCAAAAACCATTACAAACAGTAATGTTGCCAAACTTTTGACTAATTTAGTGCTCTTTTCAATGAATGTATCATCTTATTTTCTAAAAGCCATTTCCTGCCTTGTAAAGTCATTCAGTCTGTCTCTAAAAACTAAAGTTTACACAATAGGATGCAGATTTCCTCTGATTTGCAGGACAAATCTTGTATTCTGTGATCTCATCTTGAAATGTATTTAATCAGGTCATCTTTCTCAAAACCATCTTTTTAGGGAAGACGCTGCTTTGACAATCCCAACAAAGGGACACGGCTCTCGTTACAGGCCCAGAACGCCATATGAGGACTAGTCTCGCTGCTTTTTCCGTAGAAAAAAAACCCATTGGGGTTGACTTTTGTTCCCAAGGCGACTATATAACACAACAGCATTTTTCCATATCTGTCTTGAGCTGTGAAAAATGGTTCCACGAGCTGCACTTTTTCCCCTCTTGCCGTGTCATATCTTTTCATTCTTCCCTTGTCGTCTTTTGGGTTCACGCACAAACACACGTGTGCAGTTCTCGAGAAAAGCAGCTCTCGATGCAGACAAAGCTCAGACTGACACACCACAGTCAGGGATCCAGAGGTTTATCATGTGAATCTGAATGTTTATTTGAACTGATGAATGCACAAGCGGACATCCAGAAAAAGGACCGCCTGCTCACCTGTCAATCAAACACTGTGATCGAACCGGATGCAAAACCACATCTGGCTGACAGCAGGAGTAAAAGGGTCATACCTGAGTTTATCTGCGGTGAAGATGACCCTTCGCTCCAGGAGAAGAGAAGCAAACACTCGCAGAAGCAGACGCAAGCTCAGAGAGGAAAACAAACACTCAAAATCCACATGCTCCAGACGGGAATCTGAAGGCCGACATAATTCTATCACCTACAGAAGGAGAGAGAAGAGAGAGAGAAGAGAGAGAGAGAGAGAGAGAGAGAGAGAGAGAGAGAGAGAGAGAGAGAGAGAGAGAGAGAGAGAGAGAGAGAGAGAGAGAGAGAGAGAGAGAGAGAGAGAGAGAGAGAGAGAGAGAGAGAGAGAGAGACTCAAAGTTTGAAACATTCTCAAGATGAAACTCTTTCAAGGCCACTGTAAAAAGAAACAGCATATTTCTACACGGCCGCCTTGTTCATATTCCCGCCTCTGAACTGACCTCTGTTCCTGAACCCGGCAGGAAGTTCTTAATGCTGATGGTTCTGCCCGGCGCTGGGAACGGAGCCTCCATAATTCCTCTCATAAAAGGCTGGACGAGCGCAGGAGAGATTGCTCGTCTCTTTTCTACCTCATCCAGGATCTACATCAGATGGAAATCCAACACACATGACGTGTGTGAGATCTGGTTTAGATCGCCATTTTCCTGAATCTACTTGTTTAAATAGTTTTTATTTTATTTTATTTGTTTGCCGACCAACCATTCGTTATTCTAAATAAATAACTAATTTTTTTTTTGATAATACCAATAACAATCATTGTAAAACATTTTTATAAATGTTTTGCTATACCACCCAAATATTATTCAACATCATTTAACATAAATAAATACATAAAAATAATCCACAAAGAACAACAAACATTATCATCATTTTAATAATAAATAAATAAATAAATAAATAATAATATAAATAAAATCAAAATAAAAACCAAAAAGGAAACCAAAACAAGATAAAATAATAAAATAAAATAATACAGTTCAAAATAAATAAATAATACCAAATATTTTTATTAGTTTTTTTCCCACCATCCAAATATTATTCAATTACATTAAAAAAGATTAATAATAATACCACCACCACTAATAAAAACAACAAACATTACTTTCAGTTTATCACTGTAATAATAAATAAATTAATACAAATTTAGTACAAAAAAATCTAATAAAAATAATAAATAAAATATGAATAATAATAATAATAACAATAAAAGTAAAAAAATAAAATAAAAAACTAAATAAAAAATAAAATAAATAATAATAATAACAATAAAAGTAAAAAATTAAAATTAAATATTACTAATTAAACTGACAAAGCACCAGACAGAGAATAAATGTAGACTGAGATTGCTTAAAGGCCAGATGAAATACCTTAGAGAACAGATCAAAACAGCCCAATCTGCTCACAATGCAGTAGACTTCAGGTAGACGCCTCCCTTTACCACTGGGCTGAAAACACACACACACACAAACCACCGGTGAGAATGCCCCCCAAAAAATTAATAAATATACAAAACAACATTTACTAGAAGTCACAAAAAGCAGAAAAAAGACGGCACACCACGGCTTGAAAATGGATCTGGTCAGGTCATGTGATAATGTCAAATGCTACTGTTTGAAAGATTGTACAATCTTAACAACAAAGGTACCGAAAGGTTTTCACAGCGAATGACCTTTAAGTGAACAGGTCTTAAAATAACCTTTTTTTGTGTGTTAAGAACATTTGTAAATCTTTGTGATGATTAAAATGTTATTTCCATCTGAGAGACTCTATTCAAATCTCATTCATGTTTCATCATAAATGTCTGGCCTGCAGTCTCTGAATAAATGTCTTCTGCATATGACAGAAAGAGAGCAGCGATGAAGCAGCTCACCAGTAAGCGTCGACAGTAGCCAAATCTTCGGCTCCCATCTTCTCCAGTTAAGACGAACGAGAAAGTCTCACTAAAAAAAAAACAGATTGGATTTGGTTCAAAATTGTGTAACAACGAGCAACTGATTCCCAAACACAAACAGTGCGAAAAATAATGATTTATGGTAACACTTTAGAATAATGGTCATTAGTTAACATTAGTTAATGTATTAACTAACATGAACTAACCATGAGCAGTACACATGTTAATGTATTTGTTAATATTTGTTAACATTAGTAATAATACAGCTGTTTATGGTTTGTTCATGTTATTCACGGTGCATTAACTAATGTTAACAAGATTTTAATAATGCTTTAGTAAATTAACATTAACAAAGATAAATAAAGGCTTTATAAGTGCAGTTCATTATTCGTTCATGCTAACTAATGTTAATTAATGACCATTATTCTGAAGTGTTACCGGATTTATTTCAGTAAATAGCATCAAATGTGCATCTATTACTGTCGAATAACAACCACGTGGATTTGATACCTGGGGAAATTGTCCACAGGTGCCCAGTCTTTAGCGTCAGGAAAACAGAACTGAGGAATAACTTTCAGCTGGTCTTCAGCTTCTCGCATAATCTTAAAGCTTCGCTCCAACTAATGAGGAAAAAGAGCCGGGAACACAGATCCATGAGTTCAGAAAACCTTAGGAGGAGGGTTGGGTATCGGTTAGGTTTTTTACGATTCCGGTGCCAAACCGGTACTTTTAAAATGCTTCCGGTGCCTAAACGGTGCCTGAACCGACTTTTTTTTTAAAAAGAGCCACAAAACGAAGGTGGATGACATTAAAGAATGGCTTTTTTTATTCTTTAAATTGAACAATTTATTAAAAGTTAAAAGTATATTTAAATATATAAATAGATACAAAACACAGTTTACTTAAATTCACAGTAAAAGCTAAGCCACAACTACAATATGCCTTATTTAACACTAAATAACAGCACTAACACTAGTGATATTACAGCACAAATAACAGCAAAGTAGTCTGTAGTCTTGGTCTGCTACAAACCAGCTTCACTTCAGCATTATTTTGCATTAATATGACCATATTCTCTGGCTAAATATTTTAGACCGAATCGCCTTAAGGGGGTCTCACACTGGACGCACGTTATATACGCATGAGCTCAATTTTGAAAGGTTTTTTTTTTCTTTTTTATTCAAAATATTTACAAACTTGTAACCTGTGTCATCAGCTATCTGATATTCTGAATTTTAAATAAGTGTAAGTGAATGTGTTTTTTCATAATGATCATGTTAGTTGATCTATAATGCGCGATGGGTGCCGTCATGTTAGTTTGCGCCTCAGAGAATCGGATCTGTCGGATTTACATCACGTACACTGTAAAAAATTATTATAATAATAATAATAATAATGCGTTCGATTTATATAGCGCTTTTCAAGGCACTCAAATCGCTTTACATAGAAAATAATGAAAATTATATGTTCAATAAGTTATGACAACATATGTTTTTACATTGTTTTAACTCATCAAAATAAGTTAAGAAACGTTAAACTTGTTTGTATTAGTTATACAAGAAGTAACTCATTTTTTAAAGTCAGTTTAACATAATTTAAGTTGAAATAACAAACATCCAAGTCGATTGTACTGCAAAAGTTCAAAATGTGCCTTTTTTTACAGTGTAAATCATCCTCGTCTCACGAAATACATGAAAGTGACCGGTGAACTCGGAGAAGAATAGAGTAAACTATATAGTGACTTATATAATGTGTGTCTGATATGAATAAAACAGTCAAATTATAACTGTTAGGAGGGATTGTTATTGCCACTTCCAGAGACATCAGTGTGTTTTTGCTGCTACTTATGTGCATTTAAATGTCTGAAAGCTAAAATAAACATGATGTGGTTGAAAACACTGAATCGTTGTGATATGTGACGAGGGATGAGCGTGCCTGTCTCTGGCTCCACGCCACAAAAGCACTGTTGATGGCACCGAAATGAGAAACTGAAATCTGCGTTCTGATTCGGTCCAGTACATGCCGGTTGTATAGACGGTTTCAACGGCAGCAACATAAACACACGCTACTTTTGTGGCCCAAACTTAACTTCCGGTAGACATCAATAACACCAGAGGATGCGCTATCTTTCTTATGCGTTAGCATCTTTAATTTTAATTGTGAACCATTATCTTAATTTATATATATTTTTTGTTGTTTCAGCATGTTTATTATAAAAAATCTCCCATTTCTGTCTTCAATATAGAGTGGGGAAACGCCTCACTTAAAGGGTAGGTCACCCAAAACTGAAAATCCTGTCATTAATTACTCACAGTCACGCTGATCCCAACCCGACAATGAACAAAGGTCTTACGGGTTTGGAACGACATGAGGGTGAATAATAATGACAGAATTAACATGTTTGTGTGAACTAACCGTTTAAGGACCATGTAATGCCGTTTTCTGTACAGTAGCCTATATAAATGCGTGCATGCTCGCCTTTCAATTATGCAATGCATCGGAATAACACGTTTCTTTGTTTCATAATATAAGATTAATGTTGGGAAACTTAAACTAGATTAAGAGACTTAACTAGATTAAGAGACTTAACTAGATTAAGTTGTTTGTTATTGAGTTGTTTGTTATTGAGATTGATTGTATATGAATGCATCACAAAAATCCCGTGCTGGGCACTGCAATTAATAGAGGATAAAGCGAAAGTTGTTTTACACTCCGTAAAGGCCTTTTACATACCTAATTAAATATTTTACGGTAAACAAAAATTCAATCAGCTATCCAGATGGCGACCACTTGACGTGAACAAATGTAAACGTGTCCTGATAGACGTGAAGAGCCGATCTGCATGATAGGATCACGGCGATCCCATGTGCAATGTGAAAACACAGCCAGAATGTGGCTGTGTTACCTCTACAGTAGATTAGTTCTGATAACAAGCAAATAAATAACAAGTAAATCACATTAGACATACAGTCTAAATTACATTAGACGCCGATCTCATATGCAGCATATTGGACATTTAGTAAGCACAAGGCTTTCTGGTGAGTCTCACGCACTGTTTTTGCGCTGGTTTCATGTGCTCTCTGCTTGATTTTTAATATTTATATCATGTTAACCAAGAATAGTACGTCAAAAATGTATTTCTACTGGGTAGTGCGCCATACTATCCACTATCCAGACCGATAAACAGACACAGACCGGAAGTTAACTTCGGGCCAGGCGCGTAACCAAAACAACGCGCGTGCGTTCGATGAAACCGTGTATAGGTACCAGTGCTATATTAGCACCGGGTTTCGGTACCCAACCCTACTTAGAAGACATTTACTGAACATCTTCAAGTCCAGATTTATTCTGCTGTGGATGTTTTTGGAAGAAAACTGTACCTTGAGAGGGAACTGCTGTGTGACTTCTGGTAAATACGGCACACCGGCTTTGGTCTTATGAAGAGCCACAACCAGGAAGTACTCGAACAACTTCCTCTCCTGCAGATCCATCAAGTCTCGCTCCAAAGTGCGATATCGCCCGGTCTGCCTCAGCATCGACTGGACCGACACTAATCTCTGACTGTGAGCTAAAACAGATGAGGAGGAAGCATAAACAGAAAAAACACATTTCCCCAATAGAACCTCATGGTAAGTGTAGAAGTGATGCTCGATATTAAACCCTAGATTGGAGGACACTTACCCTTTAGTTTCTCCTCGGTGTCACTTTCAGACTCGCTGTTGTCGTCCGTCACTGTGCCGGAGAAGAGAGAGGTAGAGGTCAAAGGTCACCAGGGAATCGGTATGCAGGTATTCTCAGACATATTTCATGCTTGGGTGCACATGTGTATCCTATAACGTAACATAATTCTATCATCCCTGAAAAAATAGGTCAAATGCTACTGACCCAAAACTGTAAACGTGTCCATAAAGCTAAGTGGACGCACATGTGACGCAGTTTGTAAAACGACCCCCAAACTCTGAATTCAAGCCACAGTACACAGTGAAGACAGTGAAGCATGGAGGTGCAAGCATCATGATATGGGCATGTTTCTCCTACTATGGTGTTGGGCCTATTTATCGCATACCAGGGATCATGGATCAGTTTGCATATGTTAAAATAGTTGAAGAGGTCATGTTGCCCTATGCTGAAGAGGACATGCCCTTGAAATGGTTGTTTCAACAAGACAATGACCCAAAACACACTAGTAAACGGGCAAAGTCTTGGTTCCAAACCAACAAAATTAATGTTATGGAGTGGCCAGCCCAATCTCCAGACCTTAATCCAATTGAGAACTTGTGGGGTGATATCAAAAATGCTGTTTCTGAAGCAAAACCAAGAAATGTGAATGAATTGTGGAATGTTGTTAAAGAATCATGGAGTGGAATAACAGCTGAGAGGTGCCACAAGTTGGTTGACTCCATGCCACACAGATGTCAAGCAGTTTTAAAAAACTGTGGTCATACAACTAAATATTAGTTTAGTGATTCACAGGATTGCTAAATCCCAGAAAAAAAAAATGTTTGTACAAAATAGTTTTGAGTTTGTACAGTCAAAGGTAGACACTGCTATTTTTTTGAACACACCCCTTTCAACTAATTGCCCAATTGCACAGCCTTAAGAGCGTGCATATCATGAATGCTGGGTCTCATTTGTTTTCTGAGAATCTACTGAACCTACTGGTAACTTGTTTGCCACGTAGCAATAAAAAATATACTAAAAACCTTGATTATTCTGGTTAGTCACATTGTACTGCTATTATTTTGAACAAGACTGTATATTTATATTAGGGCTGTCAAGACTATAACTCTTACAATTCGATTTAAACCATGTATTATCATTCTAAATATTATAAACTTAAAAAGAACAACTATATTCATTAGTTATTATTTTTGCTCTTTGTGTACTTTATCTTTGACCATGGAGCACAAAACCAGTCATGGTTTTATTATTAGTAGTAATATGCACTGCTAAGGACTTAATGTGGACAACTTTATAGGAAATTTTCTCATTATTTAGAATTTTGTTTTTTTTTGCACCCTCAGATCCCAGATTTTCAAATAGTATCTCGGACAAATATGGTAATATCCTAAGAAGTCATACATTAATGGGAAGCGTATTTATTAGATGATGTATACCTGGCAATTAAAAAACATCTACCCTTATGACTGATTTTGTGTTCCAGGGTCACATCTGTACTTTTTTATTACATTTTATTTATATTTTTGTTTATATTTATACATAAATAAGTAAAAAGTCAAATAAAAAGTAATAAAGTAAAAATTAAAACAAATGCATATTTATATAATGTGTGTGTTTTTACCTTTTCTCTTTAAAGGATAACTCCGGTGAGAAATGACCCTAGGGGTAACTAACAGATGGTTACAGAGTAGATCGTTCTCTGGGATGCGTTTTCATGACAATCGAATGTAAAGAGTTTTAACTCTAAAAACAGATTAGCTTATAACTCTAGTCTATGGGGCACAGAGTAAGTGAAATTAAATTGCTAGTTAATACCACTAACAAGGCTCAAAATATCCTCACACTAACACGGCAGCATAATGAGGGTCCCTACATGCAGACCGAAGCATTGAGAACTTTGTAAGAGTACAAACAGTTTAATAAGAAGATACTTTATACAGACAGCGGCCATCTTGGAAAACAGTCACGACGAGTCGAGCCACGAGCGCTGTGCTAAGTGATGAACTGTGACTGAATCTCATATGGTCCGTTGTTTCCGGAAGAAAACACTGAACGCCACAGAGAAAATTAATAAATAAAAATAAAAATGTCCATGTTATTACATTTCACAAACTTAATTCCTATCAACCAGCTCACTTAGAACAACGCTCGTAGCTCGACGAGTCGAGACTGTTTTCCAAGATGGTGCCTGTCCGTGAACGCGTAAGGCATTATGTTTATAAAGTATCTTCTTATTAAACTGTTTGTACACTTATAAAGTTCTCAATGCTTCGGTCTGCATGTAGGGACCCTCATTATGCTGCCGTGTTAGTGTGAGGATACTTTGAGCTGTTAGTGGTTTTAACTAGCGATTTAATTTCACTTACTCTGTGCCCCATAGACTAGAGTTATAAGCTTATCTGTTTTTAGAGATAAAACTCTTTACATTCGATTTTCATGAAAACGCATCCCAGAGAACGATCTACTCGCTAACCATCTGTTAGTTACCCCTAGGGTCATTTCTCACCGGAGTTGTCCTTTATATATATATATATATATATATATATATATATATATATATATATATATATATATATATATATATATATATATATATAGTATATCATTATAAAAAGTTTAAAAAAAATGGAATTTCATATATGTAAATGTAAAAATGTATGTATACTCAATTTACTCACACATTTATTTACTTTTCCTTTAAGAATGGCTTTCGCAGGAAAAGGTAGGTCTAAATTTAGCTAACATATAATGTTGCCCTCACAAACCTCTTCCTGAACTGGACTCAGTTGACTGCGAGACCCTTTTCATCCTCTTCTTCCCCCTGCGGGCCTCAAAGATGCCGTTGATTTTCTGCACCATCTGCGGAAAAAGAAAAACAGTCGTGGCCTTTGCTTTATCAGAGACAGCCCTTCCAAGTCCTTCGAAAGGAGTTTTGAAGGAAATTACTTTTCCTCCATTTTTCAGGTGTCTCATCTGCCTGTCACATTTTTCTTGGATTTTTATTAGCAGTGGAAGTATGCCGGCGGGCCAGTGTCTCAGTCAGCGGCGGACCAAAACCATAAATCACTGATAAGCCCAGGATTACACTGACTGGGCCCCTTTTTGACGGTACCTTTGGAATTTTTCTCCGCCGCCGGTTGTAAGGGTCGCCTGACAGGCACGGGGTGTCATCCGGGCTGCTGGGTGTTGATGGAGGGCTGACTCGGGATGGGGACGCGATGCCGCCTTCTCTGCCGGTCTTACGCAGTTCCAATAACTTGAAGCTGCGTCGATCTGAATTCTGCCTGAAGAAACCAGGCTTGGAGGAGAGCTGTCATTGAGAAATTGTAATTCAGAGTCAGATGCTAACTTAATTTATCAGGGTACCGTCATCGTGTCATTCCAAACTTTTATGGCTTTGAATCTTCCATAGGACACAAACGTAGATGTTTTGTGGAATGTACTAGCTGCACTTTTCAACATAATAAAAGTCTGAACATTTGAGGCTGAACATTTTCAGAAAAGTAACCCATATGACTTAATTTATCATATGTCAATCAATCAATCAATCAATCAATCAATCAATCAACTTTATTTAAATCGCGCTTTTACAATGACTGTATCAAAGCAGCTTCACAGTGTTAAACAGGACAATATTGCAACAACATTTGATTTGGCTGTATTTATCATATAGCGACAATGTTGGAAGATAGTATTAGTATTATAGTTTATCGAATTAAATAAGACCTAATTAATTAATTTTATTTGGATATTTAGTTGAATAACTTAGATCATAATTTTAGTGTCCCCAATATGTAATTATAATATGTATAAGTACATATACTGATGTAACTCCAGAGGTGGACAGTAGTTGAGTATTTTTACTTTCTATTAAAGTAAATATTTTAAGTATATACTTTTATCAGTGTTTTTCTTGGGACAACTTTTACTTCACTGCATTCCAAAGCATAATATATAACGTCATACTTTTAACTGCACTACATTTCATAAATAAAAGTTGTTGTTTTTTTACCTTTAACTCTTAATTACATTAGACACATATAGTACTTTCTTACTTGCACTCAAGTAAACTTAAGTAAAAGTATACAGCACTCAGAGGTGGATAAAGTACACGACTCTATTACTTGAGTAAAAGTAAAAGTACTACTGGTCAAATATTACTCCGTTACAAGTGAAAGTTGTAAAAACAGATTTTTACTTAAGTAAAAGTACAGAAGTATTTGTTTTCAAAAGTACTTAAGTATCAAAAGTAAATTTTCTTTTTTATGCCAACACATTATTTTATTATTTTTGTATAAATGCACATTATGCCATCATGGTTTAAGCCATTCAGTGATGCTCCATCAGACATACTACCATACCACTAAATTAAACTCATTTAAATACTAGTATATAAGTTACAAAGCTCTTTACAAAGCTGCTGTCACTTTAAGGCCGAATGCACGGATCCAATACACTGATACACATCTGATATTCTCACAACTTTACCATTCTCTTTCTCCCAGATGTTTATATTTTTAATATTTTATAAGAAATGCACCAAGTGTATCCCAACGAAACTAATCTTGATTTTTTTTAAAAACTGAAACATACTTTCAAAGTCTGGCTATGGGTGCACACACTTGAGCCTAAGAACCGTCTTCTTCTATTTTGCTATGAACTGATCAGTGTTCAAAAAAAGTTGGGGAAATGTATATGACATTAAGAGTGATTCCTGACAGACTGTCTGAAACAACCACAACAAATAACTTTTTAAAGAAGGAAAAAATCATCCACCGACTTTCAGAGCTGCAACAGAAACGACTTATGACCTTGATAGAAATGTAGCGGAGTAAAGAGTACGATATTTGTCTTTCAAAAGTACTGAAGTAAAAGTCATAAGTTTCCAGAAAAAATAATACTCAAGTAAAGTACAGATACTCAAAAAGTGTACTTAAGTACAGTACTCAAGTAAATGTACTTAGTTACTGTCCACCTCTGACAGCACTACATTTTTAATGTAATTAAGTATTAAATGATATTCAATATGAAACAACAAAATTTTGTTTCAGAATGCTGTGAAGTAAAAGTTTTCCAAAGAAGAACGCCGATAAAGTACATGAAAAATAAAATTACTTGGCAAGTAAAAATCCTCCACTACTGTCTGCCTCTGTGTAACTCACATCACTCATCTAAATGTTAGTATTGAATGCTGATACGCATGGAGAACTCGTTCTAGAGTGGAAACAATTAATCAGGAATGCTGTGCGAATACCTTGGATGGAGTGTCAGAAACGGGAGAGGAGGGCGAAGAAGGAACGGGATACTTGTTCCCAAGACAGCGGCTTTCCAACTCTATGTCTTCATATGGGTTCTCCTTCGATGGAGGGTCTTTAAGACAAAAATGTAAACCAAGATTATTAGTAGTGCTTGCTTGGACATGTTTCAAAACCCTAGTGCTATAGATATTAGTCTTTCGGATGAGATGTTAAACCGAAGTCCTGACTCTCTGTGGTCATTAAAAATCTCAGGATGTCCTCCGGAAAAAGAGTAGTTAAATTTGGTTAAATTTGCCCATTGGCCTCTGTCCATCATGGCCTCCTCATCATCCCCATATACTGATTGTCTCCTCTCCACTATAATATGATGTGTGGTGGGCATTCTGGCACAATATGGCTGCCGTCACATCGTCCAGATGATGCTGCACATTGGTGGTGGTAACAAATTATTGTTATTAACTTATAATGGGTAGCATTTTTCATTCCAAAAAAAACCCCCTGTATTTTTGACCTTTACTTTTTTCAGCAAAATATATAAATATTCTTAAGATACATTTCCTTGAGAGGTAAAATAGTTTTCTGATCAATTATACAAATGAAGTGACTTTATGCTTAAAACAAGAACACACATCTGCCAATGTGCTGAGAAAAATATATTTTTACTCTGCATTAAGTTTATTATTTGTCTTTCTTAAGTATAATAAGTCTTGTTTTCAGAAAAAAATTAAAACAATTATCTAAGTCAATTGGCATCTCAAGTAAATGTATCTTGATTTAACAATGTTTAGATATTTATACTGGAAAACAAGTCAAACATACTGAGTAGGAAATAAGCCTTGGTGTCTTTATGTATCTAGATTTATAGATTATCAATGACTTGAAGATAGTTAACTCCACATGAACTACTCCGGTACTGACGGTTTCAATGGACACGCACAAAACAACACGTTTTTGCTCACCCCCCAAAAGCGGCAATTTTAACATGCTATTAAAAATGATCTGTGGGGTATTTTGAGATAAACCTTCACATACACACTGGTGACATCAGAGACTTATTTTACATATTGTAAAAAGGGGCATAATCGGACCCATTTAAGGACAGATGATTCATCACTGGCAGACAATAAAACAAGAAACTAAAATCCCAGATTACATTTAAGAAGGGAATCAAACCATATCTAGACACCAACCACCTCTTACGTTTCAAAGTGTAAAAAAAACAACAACAAAAACAATTACACACTTGCCGTCCTCTACCAAACAAAAGTTAAAAACTAATTTGAATACTTTCATATTGATAAGTCATAAATCATGTTTCCTGAGAGTTAGTGGTGCTAGCTAATGTGGACATTTTGCTTATTTCCCTGTGTCAACACTGCCTGGTTTAGTCCTGCTTTTCAGCGAACTGACATCATGTGTTTGGTTCCTTTCCAGATGTTTGAGAGTTTGCCAAGGACTCCGGACAACCCTCATTAGCTGCGTGTGGCATCACCAGTGGCGCTAACAAGAAGATAAACTAGCAGAATCTTGTGTGAAGAACGAATGAGCCAGAGAGAAAGAGAGAGAGAGGGTAAGGGAAAATGTGTGAGTGGAAGAAAGGTGTTTTTTTCTGATGCAGAACGCCTCTGTCACGTCGATTCATCCACCAGATGCGTCTGGTGGGAAGAGAGTTTATGATGTTTGGGACATCCAGTTCTAGAACACAAGAGCACGCTATGCTCCACGTTCAAAACCATTAAAAGGATGGCTAGTTGCCAGAGCAGATTGAGAAACGCAAAATCACTGGTAAATATTCCATTATTGGACAGTGCCATTATATAATTACACACAACATTAAATACGTTGGCTTTGAAATTTAGCTTGGTCTGGCTACTAGATTACATATTTATCATAATTACAGGAAATCAAAGACTGTGCCATTTTTAGCAATCCTATAAGATCCTTATAAATCACACTGGGATCTAATAAACTAGTAGGGCTGTGCGATATTGAAGAAAAATGCGCTTTGCAATACCTTGTTAAAGGTGCACTATGTAGTATTTTTGCAGTAAAAGATCCAAAAACCACTAGGCCAGTGTTATATATTTTGTTCAGTTGAGTACCTACAATATCCCAGATGTTTTCAACTATTTGTAAATTGTGAGAAAATTGCTATTTTAACTATGGACTGGGACGTTTCAGCATAGCGTCTGGGGAAGTCGCCTGTCAATTGCGTCATATCTGCGCTACCCTCGGTTTCGGCTTTTATTTGGCAGGAGCGCTTAACTCTTAGCAGTGAGAACAAGTGAACGCACGGAGTAAAGTCATAACATCATTTTAAACACACTTAAATGTATCTAATATGATAAACAGAGCTGCATTACCTCATAATCATGACCGGAAGAGCGGATCTGTGCAGGCGCCCGGCGAATGTGTCCCGTTCCGTCATAATAAAAGTCCCGGTGCTCGCGAGCCGAGTGTTTGTGTAACAATCGCTCCAGCAGCCGTGCTCAGCTCCACAACACTCGGTCTTGCTCTGCTTCACACTACAGTTACGTTAATAACCGTATGCATGAACATGATTTCTGCCCGTGTCCTATTTTCCACCGGCTGTGATGTGAAGACCACATGTCCCAAGATGCTGCGCTCAAACTTTGCGTCATCAAATTACGCATTTGTTTTGAATAGGCGCCCTCCAGTGGACGGAAAGTTGCATAGTGCACCTTTAAATAATCGATATGCGATACGATATTGTTATTAGAGTTTAAAATCTATTTAAATTATATTAAAGCAATTATTTAAAAACTGCGTTTCAAGTTCTTTCTGGGGAAAGAAAGCATTGCTACAACTTCTGAAAGTGGACAGCAGTGTTTTAGCAAAAATGTATGTTAAAGGGATAGTTCACCCAAAAATGAAAATGTGATGTTTATCTGCTTACCCCCAGTGTATCCAACATGTAGGTGTGTTTGTTTCTTTAGTAAAACACTAAAGAAGATTTTTAACTCAACCGTTGCTGTGTGCCGGTCATATAATGGAGTGAATGGGTAACAAGTCTATGAGAGCAAAACATACAAACAAATAAAACATGCTTAGGCAACGTGCACAAAAACCCTGCTGCTCCTGACGACACATTGGTTTGTTAAGACACAACCCGATCAAAAAACGGCGCGATCATATATATATATATATATATATATATAGAGAGAGAGAGAGAGAGAGAGAGAGAGAGAGAGAGAGATACCTCATTAGTGCCTGCGCGGATCGGTTGAATTAGGAATCTACATAATGTATGTCTATGATCGCGCCAGTTTTTGACCTCACCTAACGGAAGTAATAGCCAATGGGAAAACTTGATGAGATTCGTCTAATATGAGGTATAAAATAACATAAATACTGTTGTGTTTCTCACAGAAACCGATCGGGTTGTGTCTTAACAAACCAATGTGTCGTCAGGAGCAGCAGGGTTTTTGTGCACGTTCCCTAAGCATGTTTTATTTGTTGGTTTGTTTTGCTCTCATAGACTTGTTACCCCTTCACACCATTATATGAATGACACACAGCAACGGTTGAGTTAAATATCTTCATTTGTGTTCTACTGAAGAAACAAACACACCTACATGTTGGATGCACTGGGGGTCAGCAGATAAACATCACATTTTTATTTTTGGGTGAACTAACCTTTTAAAAAATTAGTGTGTGTATTTGTTAGTTTGAGTGTGTCACAAGACACGAAACAGAACTGAAGGGATCACATGCTTTCAGAGCGGCGGCTTGTGCCACGTTTCGGTGTGTGTGTGTGTGTGTGTGTGTCAGACAGCAAGTTGTTGTTTTTCACAAGTTATTACGTATAATAACTCTTTTTAACGTCAAGCAAGTCACATTAGTAACAGTAGTCATGTGCCCAGTCTATTCTCTGCAATGTGCCGACCTAAAATATACACTTTTCACAATGTTGAAGTAGCTATTAAAATCATTCAGATATTGCGTGCCGTCGCGATATGTACATTTGCGATGTTTCGATAATTTCGATATCCCTATTGGGTAGTACATGTGTGTAAACTGTACGATGATGACACCTTCAGCATGCACTAATGGAAAACAAATAGAGCAAGATGAATTGCACTTTGGCAATTGTGGTTTTTATGGGTGCTGAAAAAATGAGGATGAAGTGAAAGAGGAGAATATTGATGTGGTCATGAGTAGGGAAAAGAGGACAACTTGGCAGGCCAATGGAAGTTGAGGTAAGAAGTTTTGTTTTAGCGTCATGTTGCGTTGATCAATAATATACACCATTTCATGTTGCATTTTTATTGGCCAGCCAGTAGACGTAGCAGCAAACATGATCACGATCAGAGAGATGATCATGCTAAATTTCTGAATTATCGCAGGCTATCTTTGGTTGCAAGACCGTCTTTGAATCTCTCTAACTGTATGACCACCGTTTAGGAGCCACCACCACAGAAATCGTCATGAGTGGTCATGTTTCGCCTGGGACAGCCAAAAATCATACAACGTGTACCTATGCATTTCCAGGATGTCTCAATCGTTTTGGGTTATGACCCATATTTCTGCCCATGTCCTATTTTCCACCGGCTGTGATGTGAAGACCACATTTCCAAGATGCTGCGCTCAAACTTTGCGTCATCAAATTACGCATTTGTTTTGAATAGGCGCCCTCCTGTGGACGGAAAGTTGCATAGTGCACCTTTAAATAATCGATATGCGATACGATATTGTTATTAGAGTTTAAAATCTATTTAAATTATATTAAAGCAATTATTTAAAAACTGCGTTTCAAGTTCTTTCTGGGGAAAGAAAGCATTGCTACAACTTCTGAAAGTGGACAGCAGTGTTTTAGCAAAAATGTATGTTAAAGGGATAGTTCACCCAAAAATGAAAATGTGATGTTTATCTGCTTACCCCCAGTGTATCCAACATGTAGGTGTGTTTGTTTCTTTAGTAAAACACTAAAGAAGATTTTTAACTCAACCGTTGCTGTGTGCCGGTCATATAATGGAGTGAATGGGTAACAAGTCTATGAGAGCAAAACATACAAACAAATAAAACATGCTTAGGCAACGTGCACAAAAACCCTGCTGCTCCTGACGACACATTGGTTTGTTAAGACACAACCCGATCAAAAAACGGCGCGATCATAGATATATATATATATAGAGAGAGAGAGAGAGAGAGAGAGAGAGAGAGAGAGAGATACCTCATTAGTGCCTGCGCGGATCGGTTGAATTAGGAATCTACATAATGTATGTCTATGATCGCGCCAGTTTTTGACCTCACCTAACGGAAGTAATAGCCAATGGGAAAACTTGATGAGATTCGTCTAATATGAGGTATAAAATAACATAAATACTGTTGTGTTTCTCACAGAAACCGATCGGTTTGTGTCTTAACAAACCAATGTGTCGTCAGGAGCAGCAGGGTTTTTGTGCACGTTCCCTAAGCATGTTTTATTTGTTGGTTTGTTTTGCTCTCATAGACTTGTTACCCATTCACACCATTATATGAATGACACACAGCAACGGTTGAGTTAAATATCTTCATTTGTGTTCTACTGAAGAAACAAACACACCTACATGTTGGATGCACTGGGGGTCAGCAGATAAACATCACATTTTCATTTTTGGGTGAACTAACCTTTTAAAAAATTAGTGTGTGTATTTGTTAGTTTGAGTGTGTCACAAGACACGAAACAGAACTGAAGGGATCACATGCTTTCAGAGCGGCGGCTTGTGCCACGTTTCGGTGTGTGTGTGTGTGTGTGTGTGTCAGACAGCAAGTTGTTGTTTTTCACAAGTTATTACGTATAATAACTCTTTTTAACGTCAAGCAAGTCACATTAGTAACAGTAGTCATGTGCCCAGTCTATTCTCTGCAATGTGCCGACCTAAAATATACACTTTTCACAATGTTGAAGTAGCTATTAAAATCATTCAGATATTGCGTGCCGTCGCGATATGTACATTTGCGATGTTTCGATAATTTCGATATCCCTATTGGGTAGTACATGTGTGTAAACTGTACGATGATGACACCTTCAGCATGCACTAATGGAAAACAAATAGAGCAAGATGAAATGCACTTTGGCAATTGTGGTTTTTATGGGTGCTGAAAAAATGAGGATGAAGTAAAAGAGGAGAATATTGATGTGGTCATGAGAAGGGGGAAAGAGGACCCAAAAATGGGTTGCAGATCTGAAAAAAGCGTTTTATTTAGACCTGTAGATCATTTGCTTTGCTCCAAAATAGGAACATTTTTTGTTACAATGTTGCATTTTCTTCTTAGTTCGGATTGATTTCACAAGGCAACATTTCAAAGCGTACCAAAATGTGTTTATCCGATTTGCATTTGAGTAAAACTGCCCTCTTATTTCCTCTGCGTCATCCATCAGGATGTTTGCTCCATGAGCTTATTGTGGTTTTATCTGTAGCATTCAAACCATACGCAAAGACTTGTACGAATGTAGCCTTCATTCTGATAAATTATGTATATTAGGGATGCATTAAAAGTTTGGCCGATACCGATAACAATGGCCAATCAGAGGGGTTTATGCAAGCCCAAATTTCAACAGCGCCCAAAATGCTAGAAGGAAATGCTGGTATCGTCCCATATCTTTCGTTGTTAATGTCACAGCCCTGCATCCAATCCAATTTTCCCAAGCCACGGATTAGACCTCACATCATGCTGTTGAGAAGACTGATGTGGGGTAACCCAAACATAGAGGACCACTGGCGAGGTTGAGGAAAGGAACACCAATGTTTGTGGTGGCCTTTCTCAGTTTGGTCCTAATTAAAGTTTCAAGCTCCTGGGCTTCTGGGAAATTGCTCTGTCAGGTGCACAGTCAAAGAGTCAGCCAAGTTTTACCCAGTACAATTGTGGTGCAGTGCATTGTCATACCTAGGATATCCTCGTAGACATTTTCCTCCGATAAAGTGCGCGTGAGGCCTAGCTTAGATAGATCGTAGAAATCTGTTCGACAACCTTCTGCTGCAGACTGTAGAAGATCTTCAAACTCGTAGGACTTCCTGCAGGTTCAACAAATACAAAGAAAATGAATAGGAAGATCTAGAAGAGACCAATTAAGTCCACGGGAAATTGAAGAACTTATAGGTCCTCTGGTTTAACGTGACTTTGGTGAACAAAAGTGGAGTTTGCACAGATTAGATTAAAAACAGACCCCCCTTTCCACAGTGAGGACACAAGATTAGAATTGCACCACAATGTCAAAAGTTTTTCCATAGTTGGGCTAGACTGATAAATGCTACCATTAAAACAGCATCTCCATAAAGACTGAGGACGGTAATCCTTTAGGGGAGTCTTGGTTTCAAAAGATTTATTTTCACATTAGTGTGACATAAAAATCAGATGGTAGGCTCCTAAATTTGCAAGGTTTTTCAGTCCACGTGCCATTTCTCCAGTGAGCATGTCTACGTATGGAATGGGAGCAATATGAGACAAGGAATTGCAGGTTTTTTAATCCTGACAAATGCGCCGTATGGATTTATTAAGCTTCCAAAGTAATACATCAAGTCACCTTTATTTATATATAGCGCTTTATACAATACAGATTGCTTTAAAGAGGCTTTGCAGTGATAACAGGACAATTATGCATTCCGGCATTTGTTCAGCTGAAGTCAGTGTTCAGTGTTGATTCAGTTCCATTGCAAAGATCATCAATTATTAAATTTATAAATTTCATCCATAAACAATTGTGCAAAAAATGATGTCATTGACTACGTTTACATGGACAACAATACTCCGATATTAATCTGATTAAGACAATACTCTGATTAAGAGCCTACAATGTAGACAGCGATTTCTAATTACCTTAATCTGATTAAAGTCATAATCTAACTAAACATAAATCGGATTATGACATGTGGAGTATGCCTATTTTAGTCGCATTATCGGAGAGCATTACAGACATGTACACACCTTAATCTAACTATTAACGTTGTGTCGGAGATTTCGCCGCATTTTGTGACAGGACACATAACGTTACGCACACCAGGGAAGTGCCGAGGGGAGGCTTTGTGAGTTCGAGCCTCTGCCCTTTTTGAAAATTAATCAAAAGTGCCCCTTTCAACAAACATCGATAATATTGTGGCCAATAAAACAGAATTGGAATTATAATTAATATAACCACGTCTACAAACCAGTAACAAATGGCGGAAAAGTCCCGTTTATCTTTTACGGATCTGTCAGTCAGAAATGTCGTTGCCATAACGCGCTGCTATGGGCGATGCGGGTTTGGCTGGACTGTTCATTCTGAACACTGCGTCCTCTCTCTATATTTTTATTTTTGTTGTAATTATTATGCTCATTGTAAAAGTAAAATACAATAAGTATCTGTAATCGCAGACCAGATGGGTCATTCAGTGAACGCCTGTGGCTCGACGGCAGGAAAAACAATCCAAACGGTCACGATTTTTAAACCTTTTTCATCATTAAAGGGGGGGTGAAATGCTGTTTCATGCATACTGAGCTTTTTACACTGTTAAAGACTTGGAATCCCATACTAAACATAGACAAAGTTTCAAAAGTTAAGGTGGACGTTTGATGGGAGTATTTCTTTGTCAAAAATACTACTTCCGGTTAGTCATAAGTTTCGGCAAGTTTTTTGAGATCATGCGTCCCCTTTGACGTTAATGGGGGCGGAATTTCCTTGTATGGGCCTTACGGACAATTCTACCGGAAGAGCGAGAGAGGGAGAGAGAGAGAGAGGGAGAGAGAGAGAGAGAGAGAGAGAGAGAGGGAGAGAGAGAGAGAGAGAGAGAGAGAGAGAGAGAGAGAGAGAGAGAGAGAGAGAGAGAGAGAGAGAGAGAGAGAGAGAGAGAGAGAGAGAGGGAGAGAGCGAAAGCAACAGGCTATGCCCATCAAAGCGCTGGCTTGTAGGATGCGCTGCACAGGTGATGTGCACATAACAATGTCACATAAAAAGTGCGTTTTTGGTTGCCAGACCAAGACAGTCCTGCACAGATTCCCCAAAACCCCGCGGTAAGGCAACAGTGGATGGAATTTGCTTTTCCGGATCAGCAACTGAGTTGCGCGAATGTTTATGTCTGTTCGCTGCATTTCGGTGCCGACTGTTTCATAAACAAGGCCCAGCTCGACGCCGGATTTTCCCAATCGCCTAATGCTGAATGATGGAGCAGTCCCAACGATAAAGGTCCCAACGTTAGAACCGCAGGCGGTGAGTGAGACTGCTTCAAATGTCTGTGTTTTTTTTTAGTCCGCTTACTGTCTACACAAACCACGCGTAAACACACAAACACACGTGCACAACTGCACTTCCCACGTGTACACCTTCAAAGACAAAAATACGACGATATAATTCAAGTATAAATATGTAAATAACACAAGCCGCTAAGCATATTATATAGTTAGTGTATAACTTGTACCACATAGAGACGTCCTGCTCTAGTCGTTTTTGCTGCTGCTCCTGTTCAACTGCAGCCTCTGGGTCTGATTCCGGATCATAGATGTATGGCTGTATCTGATTAAAAGCCATATTTTTATTTTGAATAAAGTTTTTTTCCCGCTGTTAGGGATGACACAGCTCGACTCAACACACTAGCGGCGCGCACACGTCATTGTTTAGCTCCGCTCACACGACACGCCCCCACCCGCTCGGCTTTTTTCGGAAAGACTCGGAACAGCGCATCTTTCTTATATAATTATTAAAAAAAATAAAGACTTTTCGGAGATATGCAGGATGCAATGCTACTCTATAGATACTCAAGATTGACATGACACTGACTGAAACTGAGTGTTTCACCCCCCCTTTAATCAAAGATATTATTCTAAATGTAGGCTGTCAATAAGGAGGAAAGAGGGGTAGTGTCTCTTCAAAAAAACAGAAAGAGACAATACATAATATTACAAAAATAAATCAACGTAAATGTATAAAACATTATAAAAACGCTTGTTTTTTATACTTCTTAATGTAAAGTAACACTGTCCAACAGCGACACCCGCAGGTGAAGTTAGCGGGTTTCCTGAGCCCATAAAATTAACAGACCTGCCAAAATCATGCTATGATTGGATGTTGGAGAACATGGCATGGGGACGTAATGACGGGCCATAATCGATCTATGCTCTATCACATGTAAAACGGGAACATGAACGGAGTACTCCAAAAGCAACTCATGTAAACACCTTAATCAGAATATTGTCTTATTTAGAATAAGGTCAATAATTAGATTACTGCTGTCCATGTAAACGTAGTCATTGTCCAGCTCAGTGTCACATGCCGGTCCGGTCTTGTGTGCACATGTGGGTTTTGTCCTTCTGAGCATGTGCTCCTGTCATTGTCTGATCCCTCCCCCTTGTTATCTGATTAGTGTTGATTTCTCCCACCTGTTCCCTCTTGATTTCTTCCCTTTATAAGCTCCTTGTGTTTGTCAGTCTGTGTTGGATCCTTGTATGTCTACGGCCTTGTCCACACGAACATGGGTATTTTTTATAACCGTGACTTTTTTTTACACGGTTCGGCCATTCGTCCACACGGAAACGCAGTATCAGGTCACTAAAACCGAACATTTTTGAAAACCCCTGCCAGGGTGAGGATTTTCAGAAACGCCGGTTGCAGCGTTGTCGTGTGGACAGTAAAACCGTTTTTGCCTTGCGACGTCAGAGTGTGCGCCGTTATCTGCTGTGTTTGACGTCAGATTGCTCGCCGCTGACTGCTTTGTTGACGATTCTGTGCAATGGCGGACGTAGCCCACATATTGCTGATAGGAACTGTGCTAACAGGGCTGCTTGTACACAGATATGCTCAGGTATATTATTACATTGCGGAACAGAGACGTCAGATTGAAATTCTAGGCTTCTGATTGGCCAACATGCCTTTACGATTAGGGTGATATCGCCGCCTGCTGGTGTGGCATGCTCTTGATCGCGGGTTTTTGCGTTTTCATGTAGACAAAGATTTCTTTAAAACCTAGCATGTGTGGACGGGATTTTTTTTTTTTTAAACGCAGGAGGAGAAACTCCTGTTATAAAAATACCCGTGTCCGTGTGAACTAGGCCTACGTCTCCCGTTTCCCCGTGCTTTCCCTGTCAGTATGTTTTTGAGTTTATTTGTGTTTTCTGATTATGTGTTTTGCCCCATTGTGGGTTTTTGTTTTGTGTTTGTTTCTTTTTGTTATAATAAATACACTCCTTTTCACTTGAGTCCTCGCACCAGTTTTCCTTTGTATGTTACGTGACAAGTTCAGCTTCAGTGCAGATCAATAATACTGTGCAGTGTTGAAGCTGAACTATTAGCCTGCGCGATTAGCCGCATTTTTTCATGATAACGGCGAAAACAACATATTCCATGTTTTGGTCATTCGAAACTGTTGAGGGTCTACTTTTATTTGAGTAAACTCCCAACAAATAGTTGAACAGAAGCGCATCACAAAAATGAACCAAAACTTTCCTCACAAACATGAGAAATATAAAGCTTGAAATTGTTTACTTTTCAATGAACCAATTCAAAATGAAAACAAATACTCTCTGATTATGTAGTCCATATGAGCATTTCTCAGCGGAGATGGCAAATCAGCATCGTCAACTTCATCTTTGCAGCTGACACGGACTAGTTTATTAAATAATTAAAATATTTCCTTGCTATTTTTTCCTGACATATTTATAATCATTACTTTTACCAGTGCTTTGCGCCAAGCTATGCATTCGCTTAAAGGGATAGATCACCCAAAAATGAAAATTCAGTATTTAATTCCTCACCCTCATATCGTTCCAAACCCGTAAGACCTTTGTATATCTTGTATTTGGCACACAAATTAAGTTTTTTTTGATGAAATCCGAGAGCTTTCTGACCCCTCCATGGACAGCAATTTAATTAACACTTTCAAAAGCTTTTGTAACATTATAAATGTCAATACGGTCACTTGATCAGTTGAATGCATCCCTGCTAAATAAATGTATTCATTTCTTTAAGATCTTTCTCAAAAAAATAAATTAAAAATTATTACCGACCCAAAACATTTAAATGGTAGTACAATGTTACAAAAGCTTTATATTTTAGATAAATGCAGTTCTTTTGAACTTTCTATTCATCACAGAAATAAATGACATTTTAAAATATACTCAAATAGAAAACAGTTATTTTATATTTTAATAATATTTGACAATATTACAGCTTTTTTTGTATTTCTAATAACATAAATGCAGCCTTGGCCGAGCAAAAGAGACTTCTTTATATTAAAGGTTAAGTATTCCTCCCAGTATATATTTAAAGCTACACTGTGTAACTTTTTTAGTTTATTCTTAGCTAAAAACACTTAGTTATTTCAAAAATATATGTGCTCATTAATGTATATTTACTTCTTTCAAGTAATAAAGTATTCTCGTAAGTTTATAATATGCTATTGAAGATACATACGGGTGAGGGGTTTGAATGCCGGTCGCCATGTTGACCCTCCATCTTGAAAGTACATTAGCCAAAGAGGGACATACCCGTAAATTCAAGCTTCGCCTTTCACGTTTTAACACTCGATGGCACCGTGTCGAATGTGAAGAGGGGGATTGCCATGTTAATCTTGGACTAAATCGGCCACCGTAGGAGTTAAAAAGAAATCAGAATTGAGAGGAACGGAAACTATTATTCACTGGATGGTCATATACCTTTACACCGCTAGGTGGGGAAAATATCACACAGTGGAGCTTTAAATAATTAAATGTATATAAATATGCGATTAGTCGACTAATGGCTTAAATGAAGGACTACTAGTCAATTAGAAAAATCTTTAGTCAGGGACAGCCCTAATCAATATCATGCAAATATTCATCGTCAAAAGCTAAGGAAGGTGAATCAAGGCAAGAGGCTACTGATGGTTTATTAAACCGTCTAATAACTAGCGCTCACATTAGGCCGAGATAGTAGAAGACAAGCTACTTGTTGAAACCTTAATTTTAAAGTTTTCGCACAGCATTGATTTCAGACTGACGTGAATTAAAGAAGCTAAATTTATGATACCATTTCAGTCAGAATGTTTTTGAAACATAAGCTTGGCGTTGTACGAGTTGTGCAAGACTAGAAGTAGATGGCCATCGAATAGACTGACTTCATTACAAAAAGGACTTTGATTACACTGCAAAAATGCTCTAAGTTATTGTGTCTGTTTCTAGTCTAAATATATAACAAATCTTAAATCAAGATGAATTTTTTATAAAAATGTTCTCACCCCATTGGCAGATAATTTTGCTGGTTTTAAGAAAAAACTCACTTCATTTTGATATTTTCCTCCAGAAAACAAGCAAAAATATCTTATGTCATTGTACTTATCTAGTAAATACATCTTGATTTACGAATATTTAGATATTTAGACTGGAAACAAGAAAAAAATACTAAATAAGAAGAGTGTTTTTTGCAGCGTAGATTGGTTTTCCTGAAATTGTCTTGATCCAATCCAAACTCTGAGCTCATTCTCAAAGTCACATTGGCTGAAATTCACCAAATATCCATCTTCTTACCTGTTATTAGTGTCTCGAGCTCGTCCGGATGGTCTTCTAAGGACCCCTGGTGGTGGAGGACAGGATGGAAGGGGTGGGGGAGGTATGGAAGGTAAAGGGGGAAGATTTCGTTTACCCTTGACAAAACCGTGGTTGTCCCCGGGGTTTTTTGTCTGTGTGTGGTGCTGAAAGGTTCTTTGAGGTTTTGGTAAAGGGTTAATGGAAGGAGCTCCAGGTTCACTGTAGACGTTCTCGGGGTCCCGAGATCGACGGCCAGATCTCATCACATCTAGCGTGCCGAAGATCGGCTCTGCAGTCCTTTTCTCCGCCTCTTCCTGCTCCTCTTTGGAAGCTGGACAGAAATAGTTGCCTGGCATAGACAAGGATGATTTGGAAGGGGTCTCCTTCATCGCCTTCTCAAGTTTTTTAATGTGCGTCAGCACTGATTTTTTGTCCTGACAAGTTTCTGTCGTTTTCCCCGATGGGGATTTGTCCTCAGAAGTGTGCAGAGGTTCCCCAAACTTGCTACCATTCTCTTTGCCACAGTTCTGTCTATCCCAGTTGAAAAGTCTCTTGCTGTCTTTCCTTTGTACTTCCGGCTGTACCATCTTCTTCCCACCTTCAGTCTCTTTCGGTCCCGGCGTCTGGGGGTTTGCCCCAGTGGTCTCGGTTTTACCTTCCCATTGGGAGATCTTGTCCCGAATGCTGGCAGTGCTTTTAAGTCCTGAGGGAGTCTTGGGGGACTTGGTGCAGCCGCCCAAGCCGTTCTCAATGGGCCGAGGATTGGAGGAACTCTTGTGGGCAAGCATGATGTTGTCTCCTGGGCTTCGGCTGAGGTTGCTCAGAGATGAGAGACTGTCCCCAACCCCACACAGGTCTGGCCGCTGAAGCACCACAGATTGGGCTTGGTCAAGCTTCAGTCCGCAGCAGTGGAGCCTGAAGAGACCACAGGAAAGATGCTAAAGTCATCAAGACAGTCATTACGTGATTAGATAGCAATTATAGAGTCTGTGCATTTGAAGGTCACATTTCAAAAACATAATTCGCACAAAATTACACAACCACGAAATTGCAAACAACGCAGTCTACTAATTTAGACAGTATTCAGCATTCATCAAACATCTTCAGAGTTTCCCCTTTGGTATTGGTGGTATTAATTGCATTGTCTAGACTTTCAATGGTGCAACGAATTAAAATGACTTTTTAAATACAAATTTTAGAGCTCAAATGAGATGCAGATGCAGAACAGCGTGTCTTATTTCCTCTGAAGGCATTAAACACAAGCCTTTCACTGCACAAGTGAGTCCCCATCAGCACATCAAATTGTTTATGAATCAACCTCAAGTCCTTCTGAAAGCACAACTCCTCGGAGAATGTTTGACCTAATGAGCTTGCACGAATGGGCCAAAGTTCAAGGGACAGGCGTGCATCTTTCTCTTTTTTTTAATTGGCTCAGTCAATAAACACAGCCTTGGATTCCATCTATGACATTGTGCCAACAAAACAAACAGAGGAAAAGTGAACCTAGAAACGCCACAATATCTTGACCAATATGCCTCCAAATAGTGATACCTCTTTTCAAATACAAACTGTTAGCTCTCAGAAAATTCAAATAAACTTTAAACACTTTCTTTTGGCATGTTGTGTCTTTCCTCTTTCTGGCTAATGTATCTCATTTCATGAAGCTCAAGGCAGCCAAGAGGAAAAAGTAGGTCAAGCTCCAAAACCCCAAAGAAAAGACGCGAGAGAGAGGCAGAGACAGGGGGTGAGAGGAGTTAGGAAAGAGGAAAATGAGGAGTGTGCAGAACAAAATATGTGACTGTCTCTTTCTTGTCGCCTTCGGGAATAGGCCTGCTCAAACTCTCGCATTGCACATCATCCATCATCCGCCAGGATCGAATCCAAAGTCTCCTCTTCCTGGTGGAGATAACAGGATTGGGGACATTGTACAGTAAGCTGAGGAAATAGCATTTGGTGATAGCAGAACATGGAGAGTTCTCTCTATTTTTGACGTTGTTTCAATCTGGCTGGAGATACACACTACGCCTCAGTGTACCGAAAAGTACATCATTAAAATGAGCTCACTCATTTCGCCCATTCTTCTGCAGGTTTTAAGTCTCTTACTAACACACTATGGCATTCCAAACCACCACGGGTTGGCAGAACCAAAGGGGTTTAATTAGCCTTCAGTAAAAATAACTTTCACAGTTAGGCTTGTCCCAAAATCACCCTCAATATCCCACCTGGGGATGTTTATGAAGTCTATCAGTGTTTACTGAACATGTTTAGTTTAGTTTTCCAGTGTATGAGGGATGTGGCACAGTCTGTTTACTGGGAAACTTAAGCATGGACTAAAAGATCTTATGGCTATGAATTTATCATCCTAAGGAAACAGTGACGAAATCGAAGTCCCAAAAAAGAACATGCTAGCTTAGAGTTACACCTTTAGTCGTACGCTGTTTTATTAGCCGATATCTGTGTTAGACACGGTTGAAGTCTCATCGATTTACAGGAATATAAAAATCAATCAACCAGTAGTTTATTAAAGGTGCACAGAGTAATTCTTTGCTCTATGGTCCTGAACTGTAAACTGACACTTATTGGTGTGGATAAAGCATTATGCAAAACAAATGTACTTTATTTTTTTAACCCTCTGGGCTCTGGTCAGGGCTTGACAATGCTTCAGACTGCTTTAGATCAGTTCACAGTCGATGAATAGCACACATTTATGGCTAGTGATTGCTTATAAACTAATGCTGATCAATTATGACAATGTTCACTTTACGGTGTTTATATCGTAATATGTTGTATTACATATTACAATAGAAATTGGTATAATTTTATCTCATCTGAATTTGAAATAAGAAAGCATTAAGAAAGCATAATCATTACAAAATAAGAGTCCACTGTGTATTTCAGGCTTGTTTATTAAATAAAAGTCATAAAAGTGTCCAATTTCCACCCCGGTTATTATTTGGTTTCACAAACTGTATGTAATTTAATTTTTTTATTTAATTGGTACTGTGGTACTGTCCACGTACAGTCAAAAATTTATTTTTATTTCAAAGAAATTATCGTACTATATTTTAGTTCAATAATGTTTTTATTTGATATTTTATATTCTCGGGGAGTTTATGGAACTAAGTTATATTCATGCATTAGTTATAATATATTGGAGCACAGACTTTTTTTCACAGACTAGTTTTTTTTTTTTTTTTTTAAGACACTTTAGATTGATGATATAAAAACATTTTTAAAAAGTGAACTTAAAAAAGTTTTATATTTATTATTATGAAAAATGTTTTTGTTTTAGTTTTAATTTTATTAAAAAAAAAAAAAAAAAAAAAAAAGATATTGTCTAAAACACATTGTACTCAGAAACTGTGAGAAAAAAACAAGCTATGCTCCAAATTTGAGGCTGATATATCAAAAAATTAGCTTTCAGTAAGAATGTGTTTGGGTGCATTACCAAACGCTTCTACCAGATTTTTCAGTTTTTCAGGACCATTTAATCTTTTCCAATCATGTCCATGATTTTTTTTTATCTGTGTGTGTGTGTCGGCTGGTAATCCCTACGTTATGGGGACAAAATGTCCCTACAAAGATGGCAATATCCAAAATCCTTGTCCTTGTGGGGACATTTTTAGGTCCCCATGAGGAAAACATCTTATAAATCACACAGAAGGAGTTTTTTTGAGAAAGTAAAAATGCAGAATGTTTCCTGTGATGGGTAGGTTTAGGGGCAGTGTGTGTGTGTGTGTGTGTGTGTGTGTGTGTGTGTGTGTGTGTGTGTGTGTGTGTGTGTGTGTGTGTGAGCCTGTTTATGTGGTTTATGAGGACACAAATTTGTTTAACTACATGGGTATTACACTGGTATTACACTATAAATGTGGTTTATGAGGACATATCAAATGTCCTCATAATTCAAATGGCCTTAAAAACATACTAAATGATGTTTTTTTCAGAAAGTAAAAATGCAGAATGTTTCCTGTGATGGGTAGGTTTAGGGGCAGGGGCAGTGTAAGGGGATAGAAAATACGGTTTGTACGGTATAAAACCTATTACGCCTATGGAGAGTCCCTGTAAACCACATAGACCAACATGTGTGTGTGTGTGTGTGTGTGTGTGTTCACACAGCCAGAGCCAAAACATTTACCAAGTTTCGTACCAAGTAAAACATTTTTACCAAAAAAATGCTGTCAAAAAGGATCGAACAGCACCAGTTGGTTAAGTAGAAATCATTGATTGAGGGCATTTATCATGTGAATAATTTTTAACGATTAATGGGACCAAAAGGAACTACAAAAACATTTAACATTAAATAATGCTTTCTTAGTTTGATTGAACAGATAGTTCCAAATTCACACTCAATTCAATTGGTATGGAAGGCTGGAACACTTCAATTTTAACAACAGCAGCAGGAAATTAAAGGACTTACCCGTTTGCTGATTGGTAGATGCAGTCCTCAGTGTTTGTACAGAGCAGCAGCGCTCTCCCGCCAGTCATGGTGCTAGCAGATGGCATCCTACACACACACACACACACACACAGAAATTTGTATTTTTGGATAATTAACAGAGAAATATAGTTTCAAGGACATATAGCATCATGCTATTCATTGAAATTGCTTGAAATGCCATACCATTCTATATGAATATATTTACTAAATATCAATATAGCATATTTTGGCCCACCCCACCCCACCAGTTGCACCGCCCTAATGACAGCCCTGACTTTAGGTTAAGAAATATTGGACATTTACAACAGTCATCCGTTTAATCAAAGAGCTGAATCCTCATGACACAGGCGTGGATGAATGGCTGAATGACTCACAACCCAAACACAAAAGTCTACAGTCAGAGAGTTTACTCCAGACTGTTACTGTAGTTACAAACATATCTGAAACAAAAATCCCAATTTTGCTTAATTTAGGAAATCATCACTATTACTGTCACTCATGGGGGTTAGGGATCTGAACAAATAGCTAAGAGAGAAACGTTGTGTACAATAATATCGAGGTCAAAAAGGGAGACCAAACTGAAGAAAATAGGAACTTGACGTGACCCCCGACCTCCTACTTCTCTCTGCTCTGTGTTTTAAAAGAGCCAGTAATTATCAGCCGGCCAATAAAGAACTTGCTAAGCACTCGGGTCTGTTTTCGAGCGAGCCGAACCCTTGGCACAGGTGTTACCACTTAACCAACACATTTGGAGAGGATTGTCGAGTGTGTACGTGTGCGTCTGTTCTTTTTGTTCTCTGCCAAACGGAAGTATGACAATGTCCATGGGACACGAGCGGGGGTGCAACATAAACGAACCCCATCTGTTTCCACGTTCGCCGAGCGCCATTCCACATGTGCAAGACCTCAACGATTAACCCACATTCCCAGCATTCTGCCACCACTGGAGCCGGCCGTAAAAACCGTCCTCTCCAGCTCAGATGACGTAAAGGTTACCAAACTGTGCTATTTCGAGATGATTAGGCCTCTGGTGTGCCGGTGGGCTCCAGTGGTACTCAATGTGTTGATCATCTGTGGGCGAGTATTGCTTGGCATCATTGGTGGTTTTTCTGAGCGTCGGCCAAGGGCAATAATGAGAGCGTTTGTTGTGCTGTGGAGTTTCACACTTTGGTGTGGTGAGAGCCCTCTTATTTTGAGGAGCAATTCATGTAAAGCATCCAAAACTTCTGGTACTGCAGAAGAACTGACAAATAAAATAAAAAATAAATTTAAAAAAAATTATATATATATATATATATATATATATATATATATATATATATATATATATATAGACGGTTTCAACGGTAACAACATAAACAAACGCTACTGCGCATGCGCGCTTTTGTGGCCCAAACTTAACTTCCGGTAGACATCAATAACACCAGAGGATGCGTTATCTTTCTTATGCGTTAGCATCTTTAATTTTGATTGTGCACCATTATCTTAATGTATAGATTTTTTTTTTGTTTCAGCATGTTTATTATAAATAATCTCCCATTTATGTCTTTAATATAGAGTGGGAAAACGCCCCACTTAAAGGGTAGGTCACCCAAAACTGAAAATCCTGTCATTCATTACTCACCGTCACGTTGATCCCAGAGTTTCCGCTAGAAAAAAATGGTGCCGGACATTTTGATGATATGCCGGTCAAAAACTCCTGAAAGCAGTTTATGTAACTTAAAAAAAAATGACCATGTTTATTAGCCGAACTTTCAAATAGACGGAAAAAAAAACATGAACGTCCGATTGGCGTCAATCAACCAATTTTTTAACTTATAGGCGTAATTTGCGGGTGGGACAGGTGGGACATGTCCCTACCACTTTTTTTAAAACATCTTGCTTCACGGATTAACCTAACTAATACAAACAATGCAGTTCAATGCAGCAAACGCGGCTCATGCAATCTTCACACAGACGAGCGCTTTAATCTAACGCTTAACGCCGTTGCAGAGACTTTCTGTTTGTTCCGGTCAGATCGCGAAACAAAACGCACAAAAACTGTTCCTGCTCTTGATGTACAACCACTGATGGTATTCGGTTTTGATGAGAGAAAAAATAGACCACGAGGGCAGATTAGAAACGAGAACTTCTGACAAGTTTAACAGACTAGACCAGTGATTAAACAAAGTGTGCAAATCTATTTGCCTTTATTCACGTGAAAAATCTTTAGATGCAATAATTAAACGCAATTAATAAATTTAATTATAAACTCAGTATGTCTCATTTAGTTGGTAACATTTAAATTGGCCACCGTGTGAAATGACAAAATCATATAATAGAATATAACAGTACAGCTACTGATAACTACAAGCAAGCACTACAAGATGTTTTTGAAATCATTAGAGAAAACGACCATGTGCTTATTTAAATCTTTTCGTTTCTACACATATTAGGCTATTCCTCATGTCTGTGAGGCAAGCCTGCCGAGTTTCAGTTTGAGACGCGCTTCGGTTCATGATGAAAGCGATGGCTTCCGCGACCTAGTCTACTTATTTATTTCTTATTAATTAAATACATGCAATTAACCGAATAACCCTTTATTAAAATTAAGAGACAATTTGTACAAAACGAAAGAAAGGCTTTTTACAAAACAAAACTTAATATTAAACTAAATATAACCACCAAAATCATTTCTGACCCACTCGCATCTTTGCACTTATAGCCTATCATAATCAGATGAAATCTAAAAATAATATTATAATATTTAAACATAAATATGAAAAAAAAAAAAACATTGTTTAATGGCTACAACAAGTATAGTAAGCTACAGATTTATGTCATGTCTGAGCTGGATTTGAACGAACATAATTTTACCGGTGGGTTCACAGTAGCCTATATAAATGCATGCGCACTCGCCTTTCAATTATGCAATGCGTCGGCATAACATGTTTCTTTGTTTCATAATATAAGAATAATGTTGGGAAACTTGTGTCATGTGCTCTCTGCTTGATTTTTAATATTTATATCATGTTAACCAAGAATAGTACGTCAAAATGTATTTCTACTGAGTAGTGCGCCATACAAACAGACACAGACCGGAAGTTAACTTCGGGCCAGGCGCGTAACCGTAGCAACGCGCGTGCGTTCGATGAAACCGTCTATATATATATATATATATAATATTATTGATTAAAAAATTACAAAAAATAAAATAATTAAATTAACTAATAAAAAAATTATACATAAAATGAAATAAATTACAACAAAAAAACATTTAAAATTGTTAAAAACAAATATAATAAAATAAAAATAATATAATGTTTTAAATGGATAATTAATACAAAATAAAATTAAAATAATATAATAAAATATATTTTATTTAAAATCAATAATTACAAAATAAAATAGAACAAACAAATTATATAAAACAAAATAACGCCAATTAATCAAATGAAGTAACAATGGTACACTCTAAAAAATGCTGGGTTGTTTTAACCCAATGTTGGGTCAAATATGGACCCCCAGCAATTGGGTTGTTTTAACCCAGTGATTGGGTTGTTTTAATCTTGCGGTTGGGTTAAATATTTGCTTAAGACAACCCAATCGCTGGGTTAAAACAATCCAACCGCTGGGTTAGTCCATATTTGACCCAACATTGGGTTGTTTTTTACTCAGAATTTTTTAGAGTGTACTCTGACAGAAAGAACTTCTGTCTGATAAAGAATGTATTGCCAAGGCACATGCCTAAATTTCCCATATAGGATAAAATGATTTTAATTGTAAATAATTCAAATAAAATACAAAGAAATTACAAATAAAATTATCATAAAATATATACAGTTCATCTGCCTTTCTTCAGTTTGCTGTCTTTTTCTTCTTCTTTCTATCTTCTCTCTTGCTCTCAGTCGACTTACAGTCCTAAATTATTTTCATCTGTCTGCGTTTGTGTGTGTGTGTGTGTGTGTGTGTGTGTGTGTGTGTGTGTGTGTGTGTGTGTGTGTGTGTGTGTGTGTCGAGTCACATGTTTGCGGAGCAACATCAGCATTCCCCCCTCTCTCTTTCTGAAAATGCAAAGGAGAGAGAATGAAAGGAAAAAGGGAATGCCAAAGTTTGAGCATGCCTTGTGTAGCTGAGCTGAAGTGATCTATTCTAGGTCAAGTGCAGTCGGAGTACATCATTTGTAAATATGTATAATATAACTTATACATCTTTTAACATCTGTATGCATGCTTAGAAAACAAGCTATTTGATTTGAAGAATCATTCATGTATGTAACACAAACGGGAACAATAGAAACTAGTAACACCACTTAAAATCAACCACAAACAGTAAATCGGACAGTTGCCGTGTTTACAACCTTAATTTCAGGGTCTTTTCATATCTTTGTTCTCTTCACTATTGTTAAACGTGACCTCTGTGAGATAAGGTGACTTCCAAAATGATCTGGAGAAAGCGAGCCATCTGTTCCAGCCAATAAAATACTCTATATGACCTGAGGGACCTTTACTTGTCCCGCCCCCTGACCCGATGCCCATCAGCTGATTGGATAACAGGACGCTCATTGTTCTGAACAGAACAAGGATTGGAGCAAACCTGGCTGACAAACCTCGGGTCACAGCGCTTCAGGAGATTTAAGGGAGCTTCCCGTAATGTTTCTCTGAAGCATCAGCAACTGTCTCAGATGTTTCTTCTCTATTTCCTCAAATAATTAGCAAAACTGCTTTGATATGTATTGCGAAAAGTGCTTTACAAAATGAATATGGAAAGCAATGAGAATCTGTAAATATTTCTTCTGAAGCCCTAGAGGAGACATATGTGAGATTACTCTCAGGAGGAACGTTTGATGGCTTTGCAGTCGTGTTAGATACTTAAAGGGTTAGTTCACCCAAAAATGACCGTTCAAATCTTTATTTGAGGATTGAAAACAAACCCGGAAGAGAAGACAATGCTGAATAAAGTCGTAGTTTTTGTTATTTTTAGACCCAAATGTATTTTCTCTGCTTCAAGAGACTCTAATTAACCCACTGATGTCTCATATGGACTACTGTGATGATGTTTTTATTCCCTTTCTGGACATGGACAGTATAGTGTGCATACACTTGCATACGCTCTCGGACTAAATATAAAATATCTTAAACTGTGTGTGAAGATGAACGGAGGTCTTACGGGTGTGGAACGACATTAGGGAGAGGAGTTAATGACATGAAGTTCATTTTTGGGTGAACTAACCCTTTAATTTGCTTCGCTTAATACAAGATCACACACACGAGTGAAGGACAGTGAGGGTCAGGCTATGGCCATCAGAACACATCAGTAATGTTATGCAAGTGTCTAACAGCCCCAAAACAGCAGATCTTTATCATTCCAGAGACACACAGGACAGAGACAGAGGGAAGAGAGGACACAATCTGTGCTTATTAAGTTAAAGAGCGCAGGAAAGGTTTTTTTTTCCAGAAGACCAGAAAAGCTTTTAGTGTGTGCGATAACGGCAGCAGAGTAAACATGTCAGTTACAGATGGTTTGCATGCTTGTTTTGTTATACTTATGAACTTTTAAACCAACTAAGACCTTTACAAATACACAAATAATGTCCTGATTAAAATCTTAAAAGTGTTTGTAAGGGCTGTAAATAACGTGAAAAATAATAAACAAATTATATATATATATATATATATATATATATATATATATATATATATATATATATATATATATATATATAAAATGCATAACATTATGACCACCGACAGATGACGTGAATAACACTGATTATCTCTTCGTCACAGCACCTGTTAGTGGGTGGGATATATCAGGCAACAAGTGGGACTATGGGAAGAAGGCGAGCCGGCGGAGGCAGTGTGATGCTTTGGCCAATGTTCTGCTTGGAAACCTTGGGTCCTCCATCCATGTGGATGTTACTTTGACACGCTCCACCTACCTAAGCATTGCTGAGACCATGTTCAGCCTTTCATGGAAACGGTATTCCCTGGTGGCTGTGGCTCTTCCAGCAGGATAATGCTTCTGACACAAAGCACAAATGCTTCAGGAATGGTTTGAGGAGCACAACAACCAGTTTGAGGCGTTGACTCGATCTCCAAATACCCCAGATCTCAATCCAATCGAGCATCTGTGGGATGAGCTGAACAAACAAGTCCGATCCATGGAGGCCCTGCCCCACAACTTACAGGACTTAAAGGATCTGCTGCTAACATCTTGGTGCCAGATGCCACAGCACACCTTCAGGGGTCTAGTGGAGTCCATAGCTCGACGGGTCAGGGCTGTTTTGGCAGCAAAAGGGGGACCAACACAATATTAGGTCTGTTCTGCCTTTCAGTCATCTAAGTATAATTTTTATGCATTTAATTTTGATATACTTTCAGTTTCATGCAGACTTTTATTTTGACGTTTGTTTACTGAGTCAATACCGGAAGTAGGAAATCGCGTTAGATACGGCAGACTGTAATGAATGCAGATGTTCATTGCTCCATAGAAAATGCATCCTTCCTGTTGATTCCCCAGTAGAAGCATCGCTTTTTCATTCTCTCGTCTCTCATCACTCATCTCATATGTATGGATTCAAAACAATGTGAAGAAAATAAATCTGCATACAAAGAACTCAGGATTTCTTCGTGTTCATGAATAGAGAGAGTTTAGCTCACTGTTTAGTTGGAGTTGCTACACCTCAGCGAGAACAGTACAGTGAAAAAGCGTAATCCAGCTGGAGTTTCAACGTCTTGAGAAGCAAGTTAGTAAAATGGAATTAGAAAGGACTGACGATGCATCTGCACGCACAAGAAAATCAAAGAGCTCTCACTCATCGGCATCAAGCGCTGCAGTGAGGGCGCGCGCTAAAGCAGAGGCAGCAAAGGCACGAGCTGCGTTTGCTGAGAAAGAAGCAGAGCTGAAGGTACAAAGTGCAGAGAAGGAAGCAGAACTACAATTAGGAAAAGCGAAGCTAGAAGCTAAACTAGGCGCACTTGAACTTCAAAGAGAGGCGGCCGCAGCCATTGCCCAAGCTGAGGCATTAGAAGCGGCTGAACTAGATCTAGAAGATTCAATCAAGACCGATGTATCTTCTCAAGCTAAATTACGAAATGAAATCGTAACACGCACTAATGAATATATTGAAGCGCAAGCTGTACATAGTATAGCACGAACTCAAGCATCTGCCCATGCAACATTACCTGAGGCAGTATTGTCCGAAGGCAGCTACGCTACATGGAATCCTCTACCAGAATGCAACTTACAGTTACAGGAAGGGCAAGGAGAGGTTGAAACTTATAACAGACCATCTGAGCATAACACAGCACCGGAAAAGCCATTCTTCAGCGACCATGCTAAATTCAGGGATGTAAAGCAGATCAGCACACCACTTAATGGAGGTTATACAGGTCTGGTAAGATATGACGAACATCACAAAACACCTACTAGTGACTGCGGATACCCCGCAAAACCCAAGACAATATATCATCCTCGCAAGTCACCACTTAAAGCAACAGCTCCATCATACATGCCTGTGTATGTACCACCCATCGCAAACGTGACACCTGAAACAGAACACCTGGCACGTTACCTAGCTCGACGTGATTTAGTAAGTACAAGTCTCTACCAATACGATGATAAACCTGAAAATTATTTAGCATGGCAATCATCATTCAGCAATTCTACTACCGGCTTAGGACTCACCTCCACTGAAATGTTAGATTTGCTGATTAAATGGCTCGGACCAGAGTCCGTGAAACACATCAGAAGGATTCGCTCTGTGCATGTCGGAAACCCAGATGTAGCACTTAGAAAGGCCTGGGATCGCCTCCAAGAGTGCTACGCTGCTCCTGAAGTAATGGAGAAGTCGCTCTTTAAGAGGTTGGATGAATTCCCAAGAATATCGACCAAAGATTATGGGAAGCTGAGAGACCTAGGCGATCTTCTTATGGAACTCCAAAGTGCCAGAGAAGAAGGTTACCTCACAGGATTGGCCTACCTGGATACCGCCAGGGGCATTGGGCCCATATTGGAGAAACTCCCTTATGGGCTACAGGAAAAATGGCTCTCAGTTGGCTCAAAATTTAAAGAGGACAACAACGGCCACTTCCCCCCATTCGATTACTTTGCAGATTTCATCTGCCATGAAGCACGCCGGAGGAATGATCCCAGTTTCATCCTTCCATGCACCAGCAACAATGGACTGAAGTCAGAGAAAGTAGTCTCAAATAATTATGGAAGGAAAATATCGGTTCACAAGACCAACATCTCTTCAAGTAAAGACCCAACTGCGAACTCACCTGAGAGAAAGCCCAGTGGCCCAGAGAAAAACTGTCCCATTCACAACAAACCACATTCGCTAAGGAAATGCAGAGTATTTAGAAGAAAGTCTCTTGAAGAAAGAAAGAGTATTCTCAAGGAGAATGGAATTTGTTTCAAGTGCTGCACATCAGCTAGTCATCTTGCAAGAGACTGTAAGGCAACAGTAAAGTGCATGGAGTGTGACAGCGACCGACATCATGCTGCCATGCATCCAGGTCCACCACCTCAAGTCTACAGAAGGTCTACACCCCCACCAGACAATGGCGGGGAGGAAGAGGAGCATGCTAGCAGCAGCACAGCCATCTCCTCACACTGCACCCAGGTATGTGGTCCAGAGCGAACAGCAAGATCCTGCTCAAAGATCTGTCTGGTACGAATATACCCTCAAGGTCAACATGAGAAGGCAATCAACATGTACGTTATTCTGGATGATCAAAGTAACCGTTCACTGGTGCGATCAGATTTCTTCAAACTTTTCAATATCAAGGGCCAACCTTTCCCCTACTCACTGAAGACCTGTGCTGGATTGGTGGAGACGTCAGGCAGAAAGGCAGAGGGCTTCCAGGTCGAATCGCTTGATGGGCAGACTAGCCTATTGCTACCACCGCTAATTGAGTGTAATGACATTCTCAATGATCGCTCTGAAATACCAACGCCTGAAGCAGCCCGTTATCATCCACACTTACGAAGTGTAGCAGAACACATACCAGAACTCGACCCCAAGGCAGAAATCCTCATCTTGCTAGGCAGAGACATTGTGAGAGTCCATAAAGTCCGACAGCAAGTGAGCGGACCTCACAACGCCCCTTTTGCACAAAGACTGGATTTGGGATGGGTCCTGGTAGGAGACGTGTGCCTTGGGAATGCACACAAGCCAGCTGTGAGCGCGTTCAAGACAAGTGTGCTAGAGAATGGCCGACCCTCTATTCTAAGACCATGTGAAGGCTTCATGAAGCTGATTGAGGATGTGTCCCTTGGCAGGGAGCAGAAGAACAAACCACACAAGGCATCGTTAGAGTCCCTTGGACTAAAGGTCTTCAACGAGACCGAGTCTGACAACAAACCTGCCCATTCCATGGAGGACACAATCTTTTTGGAAATCATGGACCAAGAAATGTATAGAGATACGTCAAACAACTGGGTCGCTCCTCTCCCCTTTAGAGTTCCCCGTCAACGTTTGTCCAACAACCGTGAACAGGTGTTCACTCGCTTCACCTCCCTGGAGAAAACGCTGTGGAGAAAAACTGAAATGAGGGATCAGTTTCTAGAATTCATGAAGAAAATATTTGACAACAAACATGCAGAAGTGGCTCCGCCACTGGAGGAGAATGAAGAATGTTGGTACCTGCCTACTTTCGGAGTCTACCACCCGCAAAAGCCTGGAAGCATCCGTGTGGTGTTTGACTCCAGCGCAAAGTACTTTGACACATCCCTAAATGGTGTTCTTCTGTCAGGCCCAGACCTCAATAACTCACTCATTGGGGTGTTGATCCGCTTCCGCAAGGAACAGGTAGCAGTGATTGCTGACATACAGCAGATGTTCCACTGCTTTCTTGTCCGCAGAGACCACAGGAACTACCTGAGGTTTTTGTGGTACAGAGACATTTTATAGTTAATAGTGACCTTTAAGGTCAGACGGGGAGTGTTCTGCCTTTCAGTCATCTAAGTATAATTTTTATGCATTTAATTTTGATATACTTTCAGTTTCATGCAGACTTTTATTTTGACGTTTGTTTACTGAGTCAATACCGGAAGTAGGAAATCGCGTTAGATACGGCAGACTGTAATGAATGCAGATGTTCATTGCTCCATAGAAAATGCATCCTTCCTGTTGATTCCCCAGTAGAAGCATCGCTTTTTCATTCTCTCGTCTCTCATCACTCATCTCATATGTATGGATTCAAAACAATGTGAAGAAAATAAATCTGCATACAAAGAACTCAGGATTTCTTTGTGTTCATGAATAGAGAGAGTTTAGCTCACTGTTTAGTTGGAGTTGCTACACCTCAGCGAGAACAGTACAAGGTCATAATGTTATGCCTGATCAGTGTGTATTATATATAAACAATTTAAATTAAATTGAATTTTAAAAATTGCCTATTATTGTTGTTATTAAAAAAGTGGATTCAATTACATTATTATTCCGAAATGTGTCAGCATAGATTCAAAATGATGATGCATTTAGTAAATACTGCAAACGGCAACTATGTAAAATGTGTTAGTTGTAATAAAGAAATGCATGTCATTTTTGTTGCATTATGTTTAAATGAACAACAGAAGCTAATGGGAGGTCGACACAAGTATAAGTGTGCAAGTTTTGTGTGTGGAGCAGTTATTTAACTTGGCGAATTTCCTTGGATTCAGCAAAAGAATGTAGATTCGTCACGTTTAGTGTACATAACTGCGTTATACGAGTGGAACGATGTGTAAAAATGTGAGTGTGTCAGGCGATGCGAGGAGACCAAGTGGGAACGATAGGCCATCTGCGTTTGGCTATAAATCTTTTCATTTTTTCTCTGTCACTCTCTCGCACTCAGATCAAGCCAAACCCTGCAGAAGCCGGATTGTAGGAGGGTTTCATAAGGGACATGCAGCGAGCAAGCATTCATGAACACACACATGCAAACAGAGGGCCAGATTCACAAAGGGAAGGTCAAATCCAGATGACATCATCAGCAACGTCTTGCATATTAGACCATGTTCATGCACTGTAACTTACAAACGCAGGTGTTCGTGCTCAAAAACAGACAGAGCACTCATTTACTCATCGTGTTGTTCCAGATCCCAAGAACACCAAATGAGATGCTCAGGTTTTTCATGCAACAAGAGTGGATGGTGATTTAAAAAGCTAAAAAAGACTCATTTGCATTGCATATGACTTCAGTCAGTCTTGTAATTGCATGCAAAAAAAGTGACTCAATGCATTATTAAAATGAATGCTTTTGTAAGTCATTTGGATGAACATGCACTGTCTCTAAATAAAGCTGGGTTGTTTTTTTAACCCAAAATGCTGGGTTAAGACTGTTGGGCAATTTTTGTTGGTTTATTTGTTCACATTTTAAACACCATTGGGTAGTTTCAAATTTACAGTCGTTGGGTTAAACCTGCTGGGTCGCAATGCTTGGTTGATTCTACTCAGCGATTGGTTGATTCACGTGCTTCCCGCCTTGATTCGTTTAAATTCGCTCCCAAACTGTCATTTTGAAAGGACAATGCAAAAGGGCAAAGCCACTGGTTGCAGATGTTTTAAGATTAGTTCATATATTTTCATTAATAATCATTTTAATTAGCATAATTATAGTTTTTTCTTTCTTCGCGGCAACAATTCTTAAGCTTACATGACGTTAAGACGACAAAAGTTTTACGTTAACGTTACCTCAGAATCCGATGCAATGTAACGTTACTGACTCGTGTTAGTTTAGATCAAGCCTGCAGTCTCCCTCTCATTTACTGAAGCTTTCGCGCCTCGATCGCCCCCCGGTGACCGGTCCCAGTATAGCCGCCCCTCGTGTGTTTTCTAATGGACGCGAGGCAAACTAAATAATAAAATTAGACTTCAAATATTTTCCCCCCAAAGTTAGTTTATGTCATTGAAGGCAGTTATCATCACGATGATTTCATTTCAAGTGTTCGTTTTTAAAATAAGTTTAGTTTTAGTTAGTTATCTGACGCTTTAAAAACAGGGGTGTGACGTCATGATTGACAGCTGAGACTGACGTCTTCTCTGAGTGAAGTTGTCACTGAGGCACGAACGGACTTTTTTCGGCATTTTTGGGAGCAGATTGGAGCTTTAGGTTTAATTTCTACATTTCCATAACTGTTTATTTCACACCAACATAATTAATTGTTCTGCATCTGCGAGAGTGTGGGCGGGCTTTTGATATCGCGACTGTACTTCCTGCTCTACTTCCTGCGCTCTACTGCGCAACTCCGGTCCCGAAATCGCTACTGCGCAGACTCGGTCCCAAGATGTCAGCGCCGTGCACCCCCGCCTGAAAGCTTCAAATATGGCAAGCGGAAACGGATGATGTCGAGTCGTCCATATTTTTTTACGGTCTATGGTTTAGATAGGCATGTGAGACGATAGATTAATACCGTTTGTGATTACACAGAACCATGATCCCCTTACGAAAATTAAACATGGTTGTATGTAGGGATGTCACAAGTACAGGAACCGGTACCAAGTACATACTGAAATGTTAAAAATGTGACGATAGTATCTGTATAGCATCGACTCACAAGTAGACTATTCGGTCCCGCAGCTGCGTTCAGTCGCGTCACGCAGGGCTCCAGACTGTAGCCGAATATATACGAGTGTGTGTATATTAAATACTATTTAAATATTACTCTTCCATGTTTTGCGTCTCTGTGTGAATGACGGAGGCGCGTGTCATACATAAACACAGAGACTCAAAAGTCACGGCAACCCGTCAAAATAAAAGTTCGATTTAAACGTGAATAAATTGACAGAATATATTAGGTTTGTAGTTGTCATTGTTGCCAATTTTAACACATTTGTGTATTGTGCCATTTGTCAAGCAATAAAAACGATTGTTTTAACAGTCTAAACATGCATTCTTCATTTGTTATTTAATGATTGTCTAGTTTTACCGTAGGCTAATGCACAGGAGATTTTTTAAGAACAACCCAGCAAGAATAACCCAGAATAGCAAATCTATTAATGGTAAAAGATTGACTACATTTTGGGTTTTCTCAACAGCCCAGCCTGCTGGGTTAAAATGCCACTGGGTAAATTTAACCCAGCATGTGTTCTGTCCAATATTTACCCAGTGCTGGGTTGCCAATTGGGTTGTTTTTAACCCAGCCATTTTGAGAGTGTGAGAGTGAATGAATACATGATGACAGAATTTAATCGTCTTATGTTTTGAATGTAGCGCAGTGATGAAATCTGTCCTAATGGAATGTTTTTCAGTCCGAGATGTGTCACGTATCTCTGCTGAACAAGTGACCGGGATGTTGAGGAGAGCCAACTTTAACTTTGTTTCTCCTCCTCCTCCCAGCTGGTTCTCATAAAGCCTTCACTCGGCTGTGGCCCTGAGGGCCCTCAAACCGATGACATCATGCTTTCTGCACTTCTCCAAAAACAGAGAGATAGAGGTGTAATTTTCACAAAGAGAGGACAGCTTGGCCGTCACTGATATTGAGAGTACGGGGCCAAATCGCAATCACATTTACTATTCGTTCTCGATCTTTCCTGTTTGTAGGTTTACATTCTGGTGACACAAAATAGGAACACACTCAGCAAATCTGCCAAATAACTCAGATTCTTGCTAATTGAGGACGCAAGAAAAAAAGAAAAGAAAAGAAAAACCTTTAGGAACTATTCTCATCAGACCCAAGTGGAATCAGCAAACGTTTTCCACATTTTCTGCCTTGATTTGGGGGGTGTGGGTGTTTCTGACTTAAAATCCTGTTTTTAAAGTACACTCTAAAAAATGCTGGGTTAAAAACAACCCAAGTTGAGTTGAAAACGGACAAACCCAGAAATTGGGTTGTTTGAATGGGTTCATTCACCGGGTTCATACGACCCAATTTCTGGGTTTGTCCGTTTTCAACCCAACTTGGGTTGTTTTTAACCCAGCATTTTTTGGAGTGTAAGTACATCAACAAGCATAGAAAACTGCACTCGTCAAGCCATTTCCTGGGGTCTTTAAACATGATAAAATGTGTTAAATTTAAACTTGTTCATTTATTTAGTTTAGTACAAGTACAGAAGCTAACTGGAGGTCGACACAAGTATAAGAGTACAAGTTTTGTGTGTGGAGCAGTTATTTAACTTGGCAAATTTCCTTGGATTCAGCAAAAGAGTGTAGATTCGCCACGTTTAGTGTACATAACTGTGTTATGAGTGGAACGACGTGTAAAATATGAGTGTGTCAGGCGACGTGAGGAGACCAATAGAAATGCGTTGGCTATGTGCAGCTTAAAGTGAAGCTTTAGACAGCATTACACTGAGTATTTTATAGGAGAGGTTGATTTCCATTGGAATCACTGGTATTCCTCTGGATTGGTTTAGATTGTGTTTATCAGGTTGGACTCACAGGTTAGATTTTGTTGATCAGGTTGGTGTTCACAGACATCTTAGATTACTAGTGGCGTGCCTCAGGGCTCGGTTTTGGGCCCGCTTCTGTTTATTATTTATCAGAAAATAATTGCCTTAATTTTCTGCAAATTCTGTATAAATGTGCTCATGACACCCAGAACCATTGTATGTGAGTGGGACAAGACACTTTTAAAGACCAATAATATTGGACCCAGTCCCTTTTACCGTCTCTAATTCAGCACGTCTGTTCATCTACCCTTAACCGATAAAAACCTTATTATTAAACACATATTAGACACTTTATTTACTACTTTCTAATATTTTCTTTATTTTTATTGGGGGGGAAAATATATAATGTGTTTTATATGAAAAAAATATATGTGATGGGAAAAGGGAGTAGAGTGAGTTTGGCAAAAGGCGGATTTGAACCAATTTGCGCCAAAAGATTCTGCCATTTGCCTTACCTCTACACAGTTACCGCTGTACATAATATGGTGTCTTCCGTATTTTTGTCTGGCCCAACCTGGACGTTCGTTTAGTAAAAAAGGCGGGCTATTTGCACTTAATGTGAAAGGCATCTTCTCTAGTAAAGTTTTTGCTTCTGACGGCCATGCCCTGCTCTTTATGTCTTCATGGTTTACATGTCATTTTCTTAAGGTTAACAGTGAGAAGACACTTCAATGACAGTAAGTTTTACATTGACTATTGACAATTCTGTTATCTCACCTTCCCTGTCTGGGTGTCATTCCTTTTGAGGCACATGTAAATAACATTACACGGTCAGCCGTTTTCAACCTCTCTAAGGCCCCGTTCACACCGCAAGTCCTAATGCTCAATTCAGATTTTTTGCTCAGATCTGATTTTTTGTTTGGCTGTTCACATTACCTTTTAAAATGTGGCCTAAATCTGATTCCAGTGTGAGCTGTTTCAGGTTTCAAACTAACCCACATGTGCAAAAGAACAATATCAATGACATCAGACGCAGCACGCTGTTGCACTAAAGTTCGGGAGGTTATGGAGGAAGTAAGCATTTACGCTTTTATTTAAACATGTTTGTGTAATAGAAGCCATAACATTAATGAGCAGGTGCTGAAGAGGAGAAGAATGAAAAGAAAGAGAGCAAAATTGGTTATTTTGGCCTTTTGTCACCTTCCTTTGGCACTGAAGCCACGTTTTTCTGTGTCCCTGTTCTTCCATTTCGTGTGCTTTCAAAAACGGAGCGGTTACGGTAGGATCCTTCTAGTTTAGCTTGAATTAAAGTATCTCCCCATATACTAATTAGGTCTAACACCTCACTCTCCCTCCACTGACTCGCTCCATCACTGTTCTCCATATCTAGTCAAGTTTTTAATGTTACTGTCTGTGTCTGTTGTGTCTAGGGCTAACTCGCTGGTGCATAATTGTGACAAATGTCGACACAGATTGACGTAAAATACGCGTCATATCCGCATCAAATCCGCCTTGGTTGTTCACACTGCGGCCGCATTGGAAAAAATCAGATCTGGGTCTGATTCAGGACCACATATGTATGTGGTCTAAATCTGATTTGAAAAAATCAGATCTGGGCTAGATTTGAGTGTTCACACTACCTCTAAAGAGGTCTGACCTGGTCACTCGACCCCAAAAAAATCAGATTTGGGCCACTTTTGTCTGCAGTGTGAACGGGGCCTAAAAGTACTGCTGTCCTTGTACATGCATTAGTTACATCTCGTATTGACTATAGCAATTCTCTTCTCACTTCTTTACAAACTTCAAATGACATGCTACATTTACTGCTCTGCCATTGTTATCCTCTCTCGGAGAGGACAAGCTTTAGACAGGAACCATTCTAGGTCGGCCACAGAATGAGACAGGAAGTGAAGAGGATATGGCAAACAATCCGTTCGTGTGTGTTCGTGCAACTTTATCAGTGCCTTCCAAATATAATCTCACTGTGAATTGTTGTGCATTTCAATCACAGCTATGTTCCCCTGTTGTTGCGGTGTCTGAGTTGTAAAACATTACAATAACATTCAAATAACTTATTGTTAATGATACTCTTCCGGGACATGGAGGAGGATGATGGCTGTTTACATTTGCTCAGGTCAAACGAGCTCAGTGAAACCGTAGAAGTTGTAATTATGGTTTTCAGACAGAACCACATGACCAACCGCGCGACACTTTAGGCCCAGGACAACTCAAGGGAGAAAAAGGCATGACAAACTCTTATTTTCTTGTTTACGCAAGCGTTAGCCAGGGGCGACATCACGGACAGTTAGTCACACAGGAAGGGAGATAACAGGATGTGGAATTACAAGACCCCAGTAATCTCTCATGTGTCTCCTCTGGGGTTTTAAAAGAGATCTCAGCAATGTTTTACAATGTACTCAGATTTGCCAAGATATTACAGTCTGCAATCAAATATGAATCTAAGAGAGTCGGTTTGATCATATTTCCCTAGGAAAAAAAAATCTCTCTTTAATGTCACAATTGTTTCTCCTGGACAGCAAAAGTGCCAGTGGAGACTTTCACTTTTCGGTTTCTCCAGAGAAAAAATAAAACCGTAATCTCGCATGTGGAGATTGGAGAGTCTCAAACTGTAGTCAGATTTTCCAAGAAGTCTGCAATCAAATGCCAGAGATCTCAATATGAACACACTCTCCCCAAGACCAAAAGTTTTGAGTGTTCAAGTTACAGATTTATGTATCTTGGCGAATCCGAGAACTGTTTGTGAATCTAGAAACCAGGGAAGGCTAAAAACAGACATCAGCAAAAGTGGTTCTCCAAAAAAAAATGATCAAAAGGTAAATAACTAACTAAAGTCACAAATCATGGAGGAGCCCATCTGATTTTGATCTGAAGAGGAAAACCAATGTATGAATTTCCTTGGATTCCAAAAGTAACTGAAGGTCGTGAAAACTTTCGGTCCTTCACTCTGGCGGTTTGGTTTACATTCACTCTGGAAATGTTGATTTTGAGAGCGAGCTGAGGGCAAAAAAAGAAGGGAAAAAGAAAGGAGAGGAGGAGAGAGAAACAAGAAGCTCAGTTGCTTGGTGGATCGTTGACTCCGGAAGAGGATTTTCCCAAGCTCTCGCCACGCAGGGCTCCGATGGGAATAGCGCAGGGAATTGTAGGAATCCGTCTGCGCTGAGGCGCATAGGGCCTGTGGGAATCGTCAGGCGGAACCACAGAAGCGTGAGGGAAAACAGGAAGTGTAACTGGAGATCTGGCTTCGAGTCAAGCCAAGAGCAGAGAAAAAGTTACTGTATGAGTGTATAGGGGCCACCGTGAGTTGCGCTGATCGAGGACCTCAACCAACACCTAAGATTAGCATTGTAATTCCTATATGAGACCAAGACAACTGCACTCAGATCAGCCAGAAATGGGACATTTTACTGCTGGTATACTGGTAAAGATTTGAATCCTCCAAAAAACATATTTTTGTTGATTCTGCATCCTCAGGACACAGCTCTGGGAGAGGAAAACATGCAATGCATTAAAATGCATTGTTTAATCCTAATTGGACCAAACACATGAACACAAAATGACCTCTCATCACTCTATCCTTCCCTTGAAAATGTCCAAATTTAAGAATACAAACAGGGACAAAAACAGAAGTTCAGCCATATGACTCCCAGAAAAGAATAGTCTTTGGAAATTCAGTGGTTTTCCTTTGTAATACAAGAGCCAGAAACTGGGAAACTGCATGTTCCTCTGCAAACATAAGCTTTAATGCATCACCGGGCGTTAGAGCACAGATATTTCCATGATTTTCAGGGTAGGATTGTGCCCTGGCATGGAAAACAGGCGGTAATATTCTAAAAGGGCTTGTGCGCATTTTATAGAATGTTCTTTGAGAGCCAAGTTGGTTAGTTTCAGATCAGTTATCCAAACCACTTCTGCCAAATTTATCCCGCAACTTTGCCTCCAGTTACAATTTGCTAATGTTCCGCTGCAACATTCCCAACACAAACATCTTATCCTCTTCAAGGTCCTGAAATTAGATGTGCCTCGAATGTAAACCTTGTTGTGATTCGCATTTGCTGCTACAACGTTCATGGCTATAGGTTTAGGGTTACTGCATGACACCAAATAAAAACACTATAAGAATTTGCATTTAAATCTCCTAAGAGTCTGTGCCCAACTCAACAATAGTTTAAGGACTCAAACAAGATGTTTCCCCCCCAAAAAGCAGGGCATTCTTATGAAGTGAGAACCTGATACAGGATTAGTTATCAAGGTTGCACATGGGCATACCAGGCTGTGTGTTTGAGCGCGACTGTAACAACTAAAGCATTGTGCAATATCTCAGCCAGGTGTGTCTTCACTTGCACAAGATGCCAAACTGTGTAACTCCCATTACCTGAAAACACCTCTGACAGAGAAAAAGAGCTTTGATGCTCAGGCAAACATTATGAACTTTTACTCAATGTAAACCTAATGACTTAATGATACCCTTCCAAATTAAGAGATAACACTGCCGGTCTGGTGTATCAAACTGATAGGATTGAGGTCCTACAAGTAAATACAAGCCATTAGTTTCATTATTTATCCTTTAACTGAAGTATATCTCACCTGGTTTTCCGTAAGGACCTAACATTACTCATCATGCAGCCATCCAATGTAATATTTGAGAATTAAACCACATTTTAATTTTATTTTCTTGTTCTTTATAATTTGTTCACGGTTTTCTAGAATGAAGGGATTTTACACAACCTGTCCATGTTGGCATTTGCCTAATTTGACTGGATTCTACCAAATGATAAACAAAGTAGCACCAAGCTACTGTAGAGTCTAATTGGACACACTAGCTTTTATTCCTCAACAACAGCAGATACTGGAGAGCTTTCTCCTTCCTTTTATAAGCAAACAGGGTGCAAGGTTGGAAGTCTGTTGCATGACAGTGCTTGACCAGCAAGAAATGCAGCAACAAGAAAAAACTTGACTCTTCCCTCCAAGAGTTCAATGAATTGGAGGACATTGACATGAGTCATGTGAAAAGGCCTTTAGGCTGCACATCTTAGATGGTTTGCTGGTTCCAAGGAGCTGTAATTGGTTGCAGTTTGGAAATGTGCAGGCAGCAAAAGAGTGAGAGAAGAAAAGAAAAGAAGGCAGTATTAAAGCATTTAGTAGGTAAAGAGGTATTTCAAACAACCCACGCTAAGAAAGGAAGAAGAAACATCCCACGTTCCAGATGGGGAAGAATGGATTGTTTTACTCAGCCTCACCCACATTCTCCTTTTTTATTTTCTTCTTTTTCCTTCCTTCCTATCATCTTTACTAACTCCATGGCACTTCCACATCACGTCCCTTGTATTTGCCCAAATTACATCCTAATCTGTCCTTGATAATAAGTGTTCATCCCATTTTCTGAATGTACTTTGAGGACTGCCAATTGATCTAATGATTGATTGATGAAGATTAAATAAAGCCAGTTTCCTCTTCTTACCACATAATGCAGCGATACAGGTTTATGACTGTCCTTTAAATAATGTTAAAGGGTTAGTTCACCCCAATATTCTCTATTTACTCCTCCTCATATCATTCCAAACCAAATTTCTTTCTTCTGTAAAACACAAGGATATATAAACAAAATGTGTACTAAGATGTTGTATAAAATCATAAACCATGATCAACTATTGAGCTCTAAAAGCAAAATAAAAGTAATCCATTCAACTTGTGCAATACAAAGTTCTGTCAAGTAAACCTTTTTATATAGCGCTTTATACAATAGAGAATTTTTCAAAGCAGCTTTACAGTGATAACTGGCCAAATTCCCTCCATTGGCCCTTACAAATCATGGGCTCCTAATAATTCCCATCCACTGAATTGGCTCTATCCCCCTCTCTCCTCTCCTGCTTTAGCTGGTGTGTGGTGAGCCACTGGCACCGTTGTACTATCATGGCTGCCGTCGTATAATCCAAGTGGATGCTGCACACTGGTGGTGGTTGAGAGAGACCCCTGTCATGAACTTTTTGGGTGTACAATAGTACATATGAAAGCGCTACATAAATGCCTCATGCAGCAGCAGCAATAACATCGACAACAACAGCAGTAGTAACAGCAGCAGCAATAACAGTAAAGGTGCAGATCCATTTGTCCGTGAGATAATTCTTTCGCGCCTCACTCCACTTCATTCCTATGGGTGACGTCAAGTGACTTTTAATGCGCCCGCATAGCATTCCGGGAAGGTGGCGCTGGATTTGAAAAAATGCTGTGTGTCAGAAAGTGATTCCCATATTTATGCAATTGAATATGTTGAACGCGACACGACTATCCAATAGAAGTAGAGTGCTTGGAGACTGGGGAAAGTCTCTCGCGGGTCCTTTGATTTTCATTCCCTGCTGGCTCAAAAGCACGCCCATAGCGGTAAACTTGAGGAACGCCCATCAACATACACATGAGGGGAAGCGTCACAACACCGCGCTTCAGTCATGTCGCAAAATTGGATCTCTATGGTAACAGCAGCAACAACAAAAGCAGCAACAACAAAAACAACAACAGCAATAACAACATCAACAACAGGAGCAGCAGCAATAACAACATCAACAACAGGAGCAGCAGCAATAACAACATCAACAACAGGAGCAGCAGCAATAGCAACATCAACAACAGGAGCAGCAGCAATAACAGTAACAGCAGCAGCAATAACAGTAACAGCAGTATCAATAACAGTAACAGCAACATCAACAACAGGAGCAGCAGCAATAACAGTAACAGCAGCAGCAATAACAGCAGTATCAATAACAGTAACAGCAACATCAACAACAGGAGCAGCAGCAATAACAGTAACAGCAGCAGCAATAACAGTAACAGCAGTATCAATAACAGTAACAGCAGCAATAACAGTAACAGCAGCAATAACAATAACAGCAGTATCAATAACAGTAACAACAGCAGCACTAACAGCTGCAGCAATAACAGTAACAGCAGCAGAAATAACAATAACAGCAGCAGCAATAACAGTAACAACAGCAGCACTAACAGTAACAGCTGCAGCAATAACAGTAACAGCAGTATCAATAACAGTAACAGCAACATCAACAACAGGAGCAGCAGCAATAACAGTAACAGCAGCAGCAATAACAGCAGTATCAATAACAGTAACAGCAACATCAACAACAGGAGCAGCAGCAATAACAGTAACAGCAGCAGCAATAACAGTAACAGCAGTATCAATAACAGTAACAGCAGCAATAACAGTAACAGCAGCAGCACTAACAGTAACAGCAGCAATAACAATAACAGCAGTATCAATAACAGTAACAACAGCAGCACTAACAGCTGCAGCAATAACAGTAACAGCAGCAGAAATAACAATAACAGCAGCAGCAATAACAGTAACAACAGCAGCACTAACAGTAACAGCTGCAGCAATAACAGTAACAGTAGCAGCAATAACAGTAACAGCAGCAACAGTAACTGCAGCAGCACTAACAGTAACAGCAGCAGCACTAACAGTAACAGCAGCAGCAATAACAGTAACAGCAGCAGCACTAACAGTAACAGCAGCAATAACAGTAACAGCAACAGCAGCAGCAATAACAGTTACAGCAGCAATGACCGTAACAGCAGCAGCAATAACAGTAACAGCAGCAGCAATAACAGTAACAGCAACAATAACAGTTACAGCAGCAATAACAGTAACAGCAGCAGCAATAACAGAAACAGCAGCAATAACAGTAACAGCAGCAATAACAGTAACAGCAGCAATAACAGTAACAGCAGCAGCAATAACAGTAACAGCAGCAACAATAACAGTAACAGCAACAATAACAGTAACTGCAGCAGCAATAACAGTAACAGCAGCAAAAATAACAGTAACAGCAGCAATAACAGTGACAGCAACAATAACAGTAACAGCAGCAGCAATAATAGTAACAGCAGCAGCAATAACAGTAACTGCAGCAGCAATAACAGTAACAGCAGCAGCAATAACAGTAACAGCAGCAGCAATAACAGTAACAGCAGCAGCAATAACAGTAACAGCAGCAGCAATAACAGTAACAGCAGCAGCAATAACAGTAACAGCAGCAATAACAGTAACAGCAGCAGCAATAACAGTTACAGCAGCAGCAATAACAGTAACAACAGCGATATCAGTAACGGTACAGATCCACTTTTGCTACACGACTGAAGCGTGGTGTTGCGATGTTTCCCTCATTTGTACGTTGATGGGCGTTGTTCAAGTTTACCGCTATGGCCATGCTTTTGAGCTAGCAGGGAATGTTGTGTTTTATACCCGCGAGAGACTTCCCCTATTCTCCATGCGCTCTCCTTCTATGGGATAGTCGCGTCGTTTTCAACAGATTCATTTACATAAAGATGTGAATCAGCCAACCCTTCCCGGAATGCCATGTGAGCGCATTAAAAGTCACTTGACGTCACCCATAGGAATAAAGTGGAGTGCAGCGCGACAGAAGTATTGCACGGACAAGTGGATATGCACCCTAAGGCCCCGATCACACAGAACGCGTTTTTAAGGTTCGAAAATGCGAGGCACACTGCACTGCCATTTTTGGTAAGCATTTTTTCATTCAGAAAAGAGCAGTCCGCTGCGTTTTTTTTTATGTTTCTAGGCAACCCCTGAATCACCTTTACTGTCAGTCAAAAAAAATCAATATAACGGTCAACACAACGGAAGGCCCGCCTCTCTATTCATTCGATTGGACAAAAGAAAATAAACGTGATGACGTTGGTCGCTTTTCTGCTCAGAGTTGACTTTTTTTCAACTTCATGTGCTCAGAGCGCTCCTCCAAAAACCCGAGGCGCAGAAAGTGGTTAACACGTGAGGCGCCCAGGGCGCATAAGCAGCACGCATAACGCTCCCTGCCAACCGAAATCCATTCAAAAAAGGCTTCTCGCTGCAAAAACGCATTCGGTGTGATCGGCCCTTAACAGCATCTATTCCACCAAGACCAAACATGTCAACATTGTCATGTCCATTACACCCAGAAAGTTGTCATGCCAGAACTATATTTCCAAGTCTTCTGAAGTTATATTCTAACCTTCAGTGAAGAACAGACTAAACTTTGCATTTTCAAAACCTGATTCCAAAAAAGTTGTGAAACTGTACAAATTGTGAATAAAAAGGAATACAATAATTTACAAATCTCTTAAATGTATATTTTATTTACAATAAAATATAGATAACATATAATTTTGAAAGTATGACATTTTGAAATGTCATGCCAAATATTAGCTAATTTTGGATTTCACACATTCCAAAAAATGTGGAACAGGTAACAATAAGAGGCCGGAAAAGTTAAATGTACATATTAGGAACAAAAAGACCAATTTGCAACTTATTAGGTCAATTGGCAACAAGATTTGAGTATAAAAAGAGCCTCTCAGAGTGGCAGTGTCTCTCAGAAGTCAAGATGGGCAGAGGATCACCAATTCCCCCAATGCTGCGGCGAAAAAGAGTGGAGGAATATCAGAAAGGAGTTTCTCTGAGAAAAATTGCAAAGAGTTTGAAGTTATCATCATCTACAGTGACTAATATCATCAAAAGATTCAGAGAATCTGAAACAATCTCTGTGGGTAAGGGTCAAGACTGGAAAACCGTACTGGATGCCTGTGATCTTCGGGCCTTAGTAAAGTGGCAAAGTGGAAAACTGTTCTGAGGTCAGACGAATCAAAATTGGAAGTTCTTTTTGGAAAACTGGGACGCCGTGTCATCCGGACTAGAGAGGACAAGGACAACCCAAGTTGTTATCAGCGCTCAGTTCAGAAGCGTGCATCTCTGATGGTATGGGGTTGCATGAGTGTGTGTGATATGGGCAGCTTACACATCTGGAAAGGCACCATCAGTGTTGAAAGGTATATCCAAGTTCTAGAACAACATATGCCCCAATCCAGACGCCCTCCCTTTCAGGGAAGACCTTGCATTTTCCAACATGACAATGTCAGACCACATACTGCAACATTTACAACATCATGGCTGTGTAGAAGAAGGATCTGGGTACTGAAATGGCCAACCTGCAGTCCAGATCTTTCCCCCATAGAAAACATTTGCTGCATCATAAAGAGGAAGATGCGATAAAGAAGACCTAAGACAGTTGAGCAACTAGAAGCCTGTATTAGACAAGAATGGGACAACATTCCTATTCCTAAACTTGAACAACTTGTCTCCTCAGTTTGCAGACTGTTATAAAAAGAAGAGGGGATGCCACACAGTGGTAAACATGGCCTTGTCCCAACTTTTTAGAGATGTGTTGATGCCATGAAATTTAAAATCTACTTATTACATTTTCTCAGTTTAAACATTTGATATGTTATCTATGTTGTATTCTGAATAAAATATTGAAATTTGAAACTTCCACACCATTGCATTTTGTTTTTTTCCTCCACAATTTGTACAGTGTCCCAACTTTTTTTGGAATCGGGTTTGTAAATGTGTTGCATGACATCGAGGATGTACAAAGGCATTGTTGCGTGTGACGTGTCACATGCTATTTCGGTAAGGCAAGTTTAAACCTACAGCTCAGATGCATAATGACTTAAATTTAGGTCTGTTCCACACACAAAGTTAGCGTATAATTTAAGACTTTTGCAAGTCATATGGACAACTTTTGTCATTTTAGGAGCTTGACAGACTGTGGTCACTCTAATATTCTTAAAATTTCGGAATGACATGAGGATGAGTAAACGACAACACAACTGAACTTTGAGGTTTGCTCTTTCTCGCTCTCTTCTTGAGTCCTACAAAAACCACTGAACCTTGACAGAGATGGCATTTCGACAGCTTGCAGGCACAGCTCCTTAAGGAGTGGGGGCTGGAAACTCAAAGAGTTATAAAAGAAGGAGGGTTACAGAGGAGAAAGACGGAAAGGAGGAGAAGGGGTGGAGGTCAGTAATCACAGCATCTGTGGTCCGTTCTCTTCCACTACAACACAAAGCCCCGGAGCTCACGGAATCCTGAGCAGCCAGAATTCCCTCACACGCACTGCAGGGCACATTCTACAGCTGTTGCCGTGGAGACAGCAGAGCTTGGGTCAGAATGGCAGTAAGGAAACCTTCCCAAATGTTGCGCTGTAAACATGTGGGTCTCGCTGACAGAAAAACATGAAGCATCTGGTCTGTCACAGGATGCATTTACATGTGTATGATGCTTCTGCGAACGCAGTACAATAGAGACAGATGTCTGTCCCCACATGTCCCAGGAATTCACACGCAAAGACTGTCCCATGTGGACTAACACATACTAAAGTCAAGCATTACAACAGAACAAACATATTAAACTCATCTTGCAAAGTTCGTGCTCCAGACATGGATTTTTTTTGTTGAGGAGACTAAGTGATCAGTTACTAAGTGATCAGATTGAAAACATAAGAGGTAAAAAAAGAGCCATATCTACAGACCAGAAGATCACTGAGATTTGAAGGTGGATGCTTTTGACGTTTTTTTGACAATCTACACAACACAGAACACTATGGCAACCACATAGTAATACCCTGGCAACATCCTTAGCAACCCTCCAGATCACCCTAGCAACCCCCTAGCAACGCCCTTAGCAACATCCTTAATAATCCTTCTAACCACCAGGCAATTAAATAGCAACACCCATAACAATCATTCAGACCATCTAGTTGCATCCTAGCAATACACTAGCAACCACCTAGCAACACCCATAACACGCTCACGGTTGTTATTTTTTAAAATAGCCTAGCATATTTTAAACTAATCGGTTAACCGGTTTCAACCGGCTAATGAGGCTCGGTGGTCGGTCAAGAAGATGTTTAGTTTTCGCCATCCCTAATCCTAGCAATACACTAGCAAAAACCTAGCAATACCCATAGCAACCCTCCAGAACACCATAGCAACACCCATAACAATAATTCAGACCATCTAGCAGCATCCTACCAATACACTAGCAACAACCTACCAACACCCATAGCAACCCTCCAGAACACCCTAGCAACACCCTCAAATAATCATTCAGACCACCTAGTAATCAACTAGCAACATCCTAGCAATCGCCTAGATCACCAAGCACAGCCTAACACCCACCTAGCAAAACACACTAGCAAGTAGCAATCCTCCACAACTACCCTAGCAACCACCTAGCAACACATCCAACAATCATCCAGACCACCTAAAAACATTCTACCAATCACTTAGAACACCAAACAGATCCTAGCATCCACCTAGCAACACACTAGCAACCCTTCAGAACACCCTAGCAACTAACTAGCAACCTCCTACCAATCACATAGAACACCCTAGCATCCACCTAGCAACACACTAGCAACCCTCTAAAACACCCAAGCAACCAACTAACTAGCAACATCCTAACAATCACCTAGCACACCCAAGCATTCACCTAGCAACACGCTAGCATCCCCATAGAAACACCCTAGCAACCATTCAGAATAGCAACCCTTAGCAACCCCAAAGCATGGGGCCTAGCAACCATATATGCTAAAAACAAGTCTAAACTTTATCTAGAGGTAAGAAAGAATTACTATAAATGTAGTCCTACATTCAGTTCCAAAGGTTTCCGGTAAACAAAACCCAGATGGAAAAATGTCGTCCTGTTGTCTCACTCAACCCTCTTCTTTCTTCCTCAACTCATCCTTTGCCCTTGTGACTTTTTATTAGAGTCATTTAGAGAGCCATTAGTCACAGACCAGACAAACAACTCAGCCTATCAAACAGGCCCTGCATTCAAGAAAGACTCCTTCCCAGAAACCTTTGCTACACACACACACACACACACACACACACACACACACACACACACACACACACACACACACACACACACACACACACACACGCACGTTCACTATATTAGTGAGGACATTACATAGGCTTCCATTGATTTTATATCAGGTTAATGCTACTTTCTATCCCCTAACCCAACCCCTATCCCTAAACCTACCCATCCCAGAAACATCTGCAGAACAACAGATTTAAATAAAAACTTGTTTTGGCCGATTTAAAAGCCTTTTTAACTAGTGAGGACCAGTAAAATGTCCTCACTTGTGAGTTGTTTTCATATTTTACTTTATAAGTGAGGACATTCGTGCCCTCACAAGTACTGCCAAACAAGGAACACATACACACACAATCTCTCTCTCAAACACACTCTCTCTCGTACTCTCTCTCTCTCTCTCACACACACACACACACACACACACGCGTTGTGCTTTCATGTTTTATGGGGATTTTCCACGGGCGTAATAGTTTTTATACTGTATAAACTGAATATTCTCTCCCCCTACACTGCCCCTAAACCTTCCCATCACAGAACACATTATGCAGTT